>NC_137618.1:514700-605873 GCF_963280865.1 Gymnoscopelus braueri | reverse complement strand
CAAAAAACAAGCCACATTCAAACGGCCAGAGCTCTGGAATGGAGCATCGAGGCCGGACAATCCCCCCCCCCCCCCCCCCCCCCCATACAGTAAAATCTCCGTTTTCGCTGGCAAGGGGACGGTAGACAATGTTTTAACTCTGGCAGTCAATGAGTTAACCTTTGCGTCACCTCGGAGGGAAGCCTGTGGTCCGGTTGGTTCTGGTTGGCGTCACATTGTGTTTGTTCCACACATAATGCCAATCAATTAGTTTAGTCTCGCTGGTCACACTAGGAGAAAAAGGACCAAACCACTATTATACCAGAAGAAACTAAACCATTATACCAAACAAAACAGGTGTTAAAATAGGGCAATCATTTTAGAGATGCACGGTGCCGGTGGTTCCGGTCGTTGGTTCCGGCCACCTGATGACGTAAAGTTATTTCCCACCGGATCAGAAACCCGAAAACGGTATTGATTCTCAGAGTCTCGTCGACTAAAACTATGACGAACTAGAAAAAGTGCCACTCATTCTCGGCCCTTCCACCAGATAGAGTACGAGACCTCGGCTCTATAGGATCTCATAGTCGGCTGCGCCACTCATCTCAGCCTTAAACAGCCCTACCACTTGTGACAGTCACAAGAGCCAGCAGTACCTACAGAATAATACAGTCCTTAATACGATATCGAAGTTGTAACAGAACCCTCTGTTATAATTTGAGAAATGTTGTTCAAAACGGACCTATCCTGCAAACCTTGTAAGCCAATGTTAGGCAAGTAGGATGGAATATGAAATATCGGACACATCCATCTTGACCACATGACTATAGAGATACTGTGTACCGATTTGCGTGTTTTTTGGACAGAATCTGAAGGAGTAAGAGGAAAACATTTGTTTTACAAAAGTCAGCCTCCTGGTGGCGCTCTAAAAGTCAGATGTGAAAAATGCAGGGCAAAGGTTTTTCCTTGGCCTCTAGGGAGTGTGCGTGCAAAGTTTCACGCAGATCATAGCGCCACCATGAGGCTGATGTGAACGTTTTCAAGTAGCATTTCTTCCTGGGCCAAGTGGGAATCTACGTGGAAAATTTCACGGAAATCGCATGCTGGGTTCATGATTTGAGGCATTTTGTTCAAAACTAACCAATCCTGCAAACTTTGGAAGCCAATCTTAGCCAATCAGGATGGAATATGGGAAATAGGACAGATCCGTGTTGATCACATGACTATAGAGATATACTGTGTACCGATTTGCGTGTTGTTTGGACCAAATCTGTAGGAGTAATATCCAAAAATGTGTTTTGCAAAAGTCGGCCTCATGGTGGCGCTATGACAGGCTGATCTGAAAAATGTGGGGCCGAGGTTCTGCTGTGGCATCCAGTGAGTGTGTGTGTGCAGTTTCACAGCGACCGGGCCAACGGTGGCGGAGATTAGCTGCTCGCAGACAGAAGGACGGACACACACACGGACACACGGACACAGGAAGGGACGGACAGGGGGCAAAACATACTCTCTCGCCTTTCGGGCTGGCGGAGACAACAATGTTCATCGACTACCTTTTTTCACTGACGAAAACTAAATAAAAACTAAATAAAAACTAAGCTACGATGACTAAAACTAAGACTAAATATATATTGACAATTTAGACTAACTAACTTTAGACAACTAAGAGATCCAGTAGAACTAAAAGACAAGTCATTTTATGTTTGGCTGCACTCGGGGGCTGCACTCTGAAAATAGCAGATCTACAAGCTCACAATGCGTCGCGCTGCGACACGTTGTGAGCTTGTAGATCGGCTATTGTCAGCATGCAACCAAGTGTAAAATCTGCCATTACGACGCCATCAAGGCACCGCCAACATACATTATAGTCAACTAAATCAACTGTAGTTTTAGTCGACTAAAATCGTATGATATTTAGTCGACTAAAACTAGACTAACAGTAAAACAATATGACTAAAACTAGATGGAATTTGATTCAACAGACTATGTCTAAAACTAAATAAAAAAATTGCTGTCAAAATCAACGCTGTGGACACTTCAGAAACCCGCCTACCAGTGACATCATCGTTAGGCAAGTCATGTTTTTTTCAACAATGGCTTCCATTATAGCCTAGCATGCTAACTTTCCAAGAATAGAAAGCCTGCAGTTTCTCAGGTTCAGAGAGTTTTACCCAGAGCCAGGCTCCAGCCATGTTTTCTTACAACTATGGTTTGTCACATCGAGGCCAAGGTTTATTTAGTGCTACATCCTGTTTACAGGAATGTATGAGTAAACAGGAGGAGGAGGACGTTTAGACTGAATCAATGTGACGTCACCACAACCAAAATAAATACATTCTGGATAGATAACGCTGGGAGCGAGGCATGGGAGCGGTATTATTCATTAACCTTATTTCTGGAAGAACAGGACACACTTATTGTGTATTGTGTTGTTCTAAATATCCACAGTTTGACATACAAGACACAGCTAGTGTTCTGGACACTTCACTTCATATGGTGAAAACCATCCATAGACATGCATACTGCTTTGTTTACAAACATTTCATCATTCTGATCTGGTCTATTAATAAAAAGAACAGTTTGGTCCTACAGTAGCACTTAACCCATTTAGACCGGGTAAGATTACATTTCTTTGGCTATTCAAAAAATAGCAGATATACAAGCTCATAGCGCGGCACCGAGTGCCGTGCTGTGACCTTGTAGATCTGCTATTTTTTAGAACATGTGTGACAATTTGTGCAAATATTTAAATTATGTTTATTTTTTAAGCGAACATCTGTAAAATAAGGGTCCTCCAGACGCAAAGATTTGAGTTACAAATGTTCGCTTTAAAAATTATATTCAAAGATGTGAACACATTTTCATGATTTTTCAAAAATAGCAGATCTACAAGTACATGTAGATCTGCTATTTTTGAATAGCCAAAGAAATCTAAAATGACACAGACACGTCCCCGGATTGAATGGGTTATGATGCTGGATGTTGCTTATATGCAGGTTCTTGCTGCTATACGTTATAAACATCTATCAAATATTTATTCAGCACTTCTTGGTCACAAATTAGATTTGTATGTATTTATTTCCTATATGAATTATACATACATATGTCTCTATGCTAGACTGACTACGGTAGAATCAGTGAGTCTTTATACCATAACAAATGAACATATTAACATATCTTATAGAACCATAAGTCATCCTCACTCACAAGAAAACAAACACTATGGTCTCTGTCGGGGGGAAACCTCATATGTCCAAAACTGTTACGTTACGGATTCAAATTCAAAAGCATCGAAAGCAGATCTACAAGCTCACAACCAAGGGGCTAGCATCAAGGGGCTAGCATCAAGGGGCTAGCATCGGGCTTGTAAATCGAGGCTATATAGGAAGTGTGACAGTTCATATGAATGGCCTGTAGTCTCGCTGTTTCACCCCTGCTGGTTGCAGAGGCAACCCATCCGCTCTATTCAAGCGGATGGGTTTTTGGCCGAACTTTAAACTTGATGGTAATACCTTAATAAACATTGTCATACATACTATATGCTTCCAGTCGCTAGTTTGTTGTCAATTAGTTGTACAAGCTCTCGTTTTATTGTTTTATTGGATCTTGTTTATTTGATACACGTATTAGTTTTAGCTCTCGCTCATTCCTACTTCCTCCCCCAAGTAATTTAGAATAACAAATACTTATTTAATAGAATCTGAACCCACTTTTGAAATCATGCACTGCACTCATAAACACGATGTATTTTAAAGGATTTATTTCCCCCCCCCCCGTGTAAATCCCAAAATGGTTTGATCCGCAGCACGCGAAGGAAGACTGCACAGGGAAAAAACACTCGCCCCAAAACACACTCGCCCCTATATTTTCGCCGACCGAGGCCGCCGGATATACGGCCTCGGTCGTATATATATGTGTTTTGGGACGAGCGTTCTTGTATTCTATCTCGCCCACGAAGCAGCATGTGGTTTCACCGGTTTGTTTACAACTCGAATTTGGGGAAGAAAATGCTCAACAACATAATGAGAGGATACAAGAGCTATCTGTGCTAGCTGCAAAGTGTGCATATTTAAGCAAGTATTTTAAAACAGTGAAAGCTACCGAGGAAAAAGAAACAGAAAGTGATAGACCCCCGCTGACTCAAACTAACGACCACGGACGGGACTGACGGGAGTTATCATCAAATCCAAAGATTTGTTGTGGATAATTATAGGTAGTTTGACCAAAACCGAAGTGAAGAGGAGGACACGGAGAATGTCGGTCATCAGTGATCAAAGGATTTAGCAGCTGCAATTTTGATAATGTTAGGAGCAATGCAATGGACCTGGACCATCCCAGGCAACAGTGACACTACGACCAGGTAGGGTCCAGTGTTTCCAAATGGACTGCAGTCTGCATGTATTATGCCAAGTACTGTACATAATGAAGTTGACCAAAGTTTCTCAGCTGCATTATATTTGTTATTAGTGTCTGTCTATCCTGAAACAAACCAACTCCAAGTGCGGCTGCCTGGTGATGAGTACATTTACTAAGTTAATATAAAGAAAACTTCATGTTCTGAACAAAACTCACAAGCCTCTGTGCCAAACCTTCTATTCGTTATACTTTACAGTAGCTATTGATAATCGTAGCTATTGATAATCATAGATGGTTGATGCTTAATTCCTCTGCTCTGCTCATTATTTGAAACAGCCAGTGGTGGGTAAAATACATTTTATATTACTCCTACTTGGCAGTTGGCTGTGCCTCGGCCTGTGTTTTGCCTTGAGGTGATCAGGGCTACTCATCCCCAAGTCATTTAGAATAATAAAAAATGAATGTTAAAATAGTATTTTGATATTAAATCAGTAAAATTAGGCAAAATAACATAACCCTAACCTAACCCTAAAACCAAAATAAAGTAACCAAAATCCAAGAAAGAAGCCTCCCAAATCCGCCATATAACCAAAATTTTCGCTGCGGTTGCAGCCAATAGCATTAATTCCCGTTAGCATTTGGGGACCGGGTATAGATAGATGGCGGATTTGAAAATAGGTTTCATCTACGGTCTGTACAAACCACAGTCCATATTGTTTTACGGTCTATGGTCTTGTGGATCTGCTACTTTTGATGCTTTTGTGTGATGCCGTTTCCTATATGAATTATATATAGACAATATGTGTGAGCTTGTAGATCTGCTATTTTTTAACAGACTCTGAGTCTGTTAGGTTAGTAGTGTGTCTGGTCTGTTTGGCTGTAACACTAAGTATTCACCATGGACCTCTCAGCATCCAAACAGACACATGAGGAGGAAGGAACAACCTCAGCTTTGTTTGGAACCAGGAGGCAAAAGAAATGGATGATGGATCCACCCAGGGAACCAATTTAAAGAGGTTTAAGGGGTTCAGCTGCTGTACAACAACAGGAGAAAGGGCAGCGGGATCAGCGGCAAATCCAAGCTAAACAGTACCCACTGATATTATTACTATTCCATCTGATATCCTCACGTTTTCTCCTCCACGTTTCAACCTGAAACGCGTTCCGACCGGTTCACACCAGCCAGGCTGTAATGATGTTCAACATCAAAGGGAAACGTTGAAATTGTCAGGTTTCTTATTGCCTTGCATTGAGGGACAGTGAGAGCTTGAGCTTTGTCTTCGAAACAACCCCCCCCCCCTATATCTGTCTTGCCATTTATTTGCATCCTGTGGCAGTGCATCAATGTAAAGCAGAATATCGTTGCTGTTCGGCAGAAACCTTGTATCTCCAATTCTCCGTTTTTTTTTTTAGAATTGTATTCATAAATGAATGTTTTACGTCATCGTACAAGAGTGTCACATAGAAGTGGTGAACATTGCACACAAGGTGTTTTGCACATATACATATATATATATATATATATATATATATATATATATATATATATATATATATATATATACACATACACATCTGATGCCATGCTCAGGCACCTTTATATCTTATCTCAGGTACCATGTGTAAATATGTAGATAACTTGTTGTTGTTTTGGTTCTCTTGTATGATCTCCTTTCCCCCTTTTGCCCCCCTTGGAAATAACGATGGGAACCATGCACGACAACACATGTCACCCAGTGTTTTACCTCTATAAACCTGTGATGTGACAATAGACCATATTCACACGGCGGCCATATTGGAATTTAACATTGAAAGTGCCGCCACCCGGGGTGGCTACTTTCATTGACTTCATAGAAACATGGCCGCCGTGTGAATATGGTCTATAAAGCTGATTCTGATTGTTTTTAAAAACAATAATTAAAAAAAGCAACATTTTTTTGTACATACAAGGCTTCCACCTGACCGCCACAATATCGTTAGCAATGCACACTGCACCATGTGACAGTGTGCCAGCGCAGCAGAATTCCCTGATAAGAAGCAGAGACAGAACTATTTTAATCCATGCAAGACGGATCAGGGGAGGGAGAGAGATATGGACGACCTCTGAACCTTAAGACGCGGCCGGGCTGAGAAATACACCCTGTCAGCAGAAAGGACTCAACTCCCCCAGTACAGGTTGTAGGGCTCTGTGTGGCTCACGTTACACTGCTCTATATAACTCCCCCAGTACAGGTTGTAGTGCTCCGTGGTTCTCCTCACTGGCTGGAGCAATTGATCTGAATTTGCACACAGCAATTGTGACGGGACGCGCGGGACGGGACGCGCAATAACCCCACGTTTGCAACTACTTTTGCCTGCGCACTTCACCGGGTATGGTCTAGTAAAATACCACAATGTACTGTAGGAATACTCTGTGACAAGTAAAAGTCTGGTATTCAAAATGTACGTGAATAAAAAGTACAAAAGTATTGGCATCAAAATATACTTAAAGTTCCAAAAGTTAAAGTACTCATTATGCAGAATGTCCCATTTCACAAGTGTTCAAAACGTATAAAATCGTTTGAGAAATAGAAGATCTAGAAGCTCACAAGACGTCGCTTTGCGCCGCGTGTGAGCTTGTAGATCGGCTATTTTTTTTTTTATAACAGCCGAAGAATATGGATGAAGTGATTGATGTATGTTTTGTAATAATAATCCAAATCTACAAAGTAACTTAACTTAAAGGGATATTTCACTTTCCAAAAAATAATTGGTCATTTTATCGTCTACTCAGGCCTTTGTGAGCCCCCCAGACCGTTGCTCGATTCAGTATTTATATATTTGATATTCATTTTATCAGACACGCCCCCTTCCTATACAAACCCATTGTAACTTCAAACTCCATTTTAACCATGTTAAATTCATCGAAAACACCCGTCCTTGCTTCTGGTGACTCACCCTGCCCCCCTAATACGTGAGGGGGCCATGTTTTTCCAATTATTCTTTTCATTTATTTTATTTTATTTTTTTATTGTATTTTATTTTTTTAATTTTGCGAAAAAAATATTTAAAATAAATGAAAAAAGTAATTGAAAAAACACGGCCCCCTCGCGTATTAGGGGGGCAGGGTGAGTCACCAGAACCAAGGACGGGTGTTTTTGATGAATCTAACATGGTTAAAATGGAGTTTGAAGTTACAATGGGTTTGTATAGGAAGGGGGCGTGTCTGATAAAATGAATATCAAATATCTAAATACTGAATCGAGCAACTTAAAAACTGTCTGGGGGGCTCACAAAGGCCTGAGTAGACGATAAAATTACCAAAATATCCCTTTAACTAAAATAACTGGTGGAGTAAAAAGTACAATATTTTGTATTGTAGTGGGGTGTAAATTTTGCAGTAAAGTAAAAAATCCTCACATTTGTACTAAACGTAGTAGTAATTTGTACTAAAAGGGGGGAATAATATATATCTTATATACACAGATTTACAAATAAAATACATTTTCATGTAAAGTCACTTCCTGGTTTAGTGCAAGGAAGCTGGTGTGAGCGAGGGGAGACCGACAGACAGACAGAGAATATACAGTACAATATTAAAAAAAAAGAAATGCAATGAATCAATTTCATTGGCTTACGCCATTCCCAATGTTACGTCATCAAAATATTAGCTGATTATATTAGCCTGATTACCCTTTTTATTGGATGTCACCTTTAAAGTGGTCAAAGTAGATTGTCGCTGATCAATTATACTACATTTGTCCCAGATTGCCCCTTGCTGCTTCTCCCAATTTCTTTCAGTTTTCACTCCATTGCTTTGGGGGGACAGGGACCGTCTCCCCCCCTCCCCCCCCCCCCCCTCTGGGCTGGGCCCATGTCTCACCAATTAAAGGGAGAGAGGAGTCGGGGGAGTCCGTTCCATCCTGTTCTCGCTGCCTTTCAGCAAGTGATGGAACTTGAGTAAAAGTATCAATACCACAATGTAGAAATACTCTGTTACAGGTAAGAGTCCGGTATTCAAAATGTACTTGAGTAAAAGCAGCTACAAAAGTGTTGGCATCAAAATATACTTAAGTGCTAAAAAGTGAAAGTTTACTCGTTATGCAGAATGTCCCATTTTCTAATGTCTAACTAAAATATTTTGAAAATAGCCGATCTACAAGCTCACAATGCGTTGCATCGCGTTGTGAGCTTATAGATCGGCTATTTTCAAACCGAAGTGTGTGTGTATACATATATATATATATATGTAAATATTACAAATATATATTAATATATTTTAATATTACAAATATATATATATATACATATATATATATATATATATATATATATATATATATATATATATATATATATATATATATATATATATATATATATATATATATATATAATATATATATATAGGGCTGACGAGGTTAATGTATGTTTTGTAATAATAATCTAAATCTAGAAAGTAACTAAAGTTTTCAAATAGAAACACAATTCTGCTTAAGTACAGTACTTGAGTACATGTACTTACAGTAGTTACTTCTGACCTTTGCATTTCAGCAGAGGTGGAAATAACAGTAATAACCATGATGTTTGGACGGAGACACACACGTATAGCAGAGAGAATGTGAATAACAGTAATAACCATGATGTTTGGACGGAGATACACACACGTATAGCAGAGAGAATGTGAATAACAGTAATAACCGTGATGTTTGGACGGAGACACACACGTATAGCAGAGAGAATGTGAATAACAGTAATAACCATGATGTTTGGACGGAGACACACACACGTATAGCAGAGAGAATGTGAATAACAGTAATAACCGTGATGTTTAGCAGAGAGAATGTGAATAACAGTAATAACCGTGATGTTTGGACAGAGACACACACACGTATAGCAGAGAGAATGTGCAACTCCTCCACGCTCAAAACGCCACCATCAGCAATCCACACAGCATCCATAAATGATTGTGCTCTAAGTACGGAATGCAGCGGGGGAATGCACGGATATCAAAAGAGAAAATAAACACACAAAAAATGCCACCTATCCCACAGGCCGTTCCGTCTTTTGATGAGTCAGAATGCATCCCTCATGTTGTGCCAAATAAGCACAAATGAGAGAATGAGCACCAAAAGGCAGAGTGTTACAGAACTCAAGACTCTGTGAACTCATCAGTGATGTGAGAATGGGACTTTTTTCTCCTTCTTTTTAAGAGCTTTGACCCTTTGCAAACAGCTCTCATGTGAGCTCATCTCTCAGCTTCTCCACAATGAATTCAGAAGGTTCAGGCGAGCGTCAGATCTACAGTTTGACCTGACTTGACATGAGAGAAAATTTCCACAGAAAGAAAAAGCGGAATATTTGTGAAGAAGTGAGACCGCCAAGGGTAACCGAAATATATTGCTTCCTATTTTCCGAGGTTCCTGGTATTGTGATGGAGCCCAGAATGTTATGCATGAATTACTGACAGAAAATAGGAAGAAAAAAAAACATTTATACATTTGCATATTCATTTCAAATGCTTTTTCAAAGTCTTACATCATTGGAGGGAAACATATCAAAGTACAGCTGGGAATGCGTGTTGCCATAACTATAACCCATGACCCATGGAGTGTATAATTGACTGTGTGTTACTGTTTATTTCATTCATTGCCTGTCCTAATAATTTTAATTTATTGCTCTACAACGTCTACATTGTTCTATTCAATGTGTTTGAATTGTTCTGTAAAGGCTGTATAATGTTTGTTTTCCTTTTATAACTGCCTCGCTTCATCTTGAGAGTTCCATTTCCCACTGCTGTACTGTGTCATGATTCAGGAGAGCTTTAACCCTTTTAATAAAAGCCCAGCCTTGGCAAACCCACCAGAGTCTCTTTAGTCAACAATATCATTTCCATCATTTTGAAATCATATAGATGTAGCATTTCCACTGTGTGATATAAATGATTATTAATATAAATCATTTCCTCTGTGTGATATAAATCCCTCTTACCCAACGCCACACCTAAAGGGAACATGGAGGCTATTTGTTGCTACACAAAGGTGACAGAGCTGTGTGCACACACCCGCATCCTCAGATCTACCAGCAGATTCCTCCTCGATGTCCCTGGTACAAATCTACGTACTATGGATGATCGGGCCTTCTGCTCGGCAGCGCCGCGCCTGTGGAACAGCCTTCTATTGACCTGAGACCACAGACCCTATGGAACAGCCTTCCTATTGACCTGAGACCACAGACCCTATGGAACAGCCTTCCTATTGACCTGAGACCACAGACCCTATGGAACAGCCTTCTATTGACCTGAGACCACAGACCCTATGGAACAGCCTTCTATTGACCTGAGACCACAGACCCTGTGGAACAGCCTTCTATTGACCTGAGACAACAAACCCTATGGAACAGCCTTCCTATTGACCTGAGACCACAGACCCTATGGAACAGCCTTCTATTGACCTGAGACCACAGACCCTGTGGAACAGCCTTCTATTGACCTGAGACCACAGACCCTATGGAACAGCCTTCTATTGACCTGAGACCACAGACCCTATGGAACCGCCTTCTATTGACCTGAGACCACAGACCCTATGGAACAGCCTTCTATTGACCTGAAACCACAGACCCTATGGAACAGCCTTCTATTGACCTGAGACCACAGACCCTATGGAACAGCCTTCCTATTGACCTGAGACCACAGACCCTATGGAACAGCCTTCCTATTGACCCGAGTCCACAGACCCTGTGGAACAAACAGCCTTCTATTGACCTGAGACCACAGACCCTGTGGAACAGCCTTCCTATTGACCTGAGACCACAGACCCTATGGAACAGCCTTCTATTGACCTGAGACCACAGACCCTGTGGAACAGCCTTCCTATTGACCTGAGACCACAGACCCTATGGAACAGCCTTCTATTGACCTGAGACCACAGACCCTATGGAACAGCCTTCTATTGACCTGAGACCACAGACCCTGGACTCTTCTAAAATAGGCCTGAAAACTATATCTTTTTTTCAGAGGGCATTTTCGTGTTGAATCTGTTTTTAAACCCTGCTTCTTTAACTTTATATGATTGATGATGTTTTACCATGTGGCACTCTGAGATTCCTTGTGAATGAAAAGTGCATTACAAATTTAAAATGAATTATTATTATTATTACAAGTGTAATGAGAACCCTTTTTTAGTAATAATGAGGTGGTGTGAAATAATTGAGGTGGGCAGGAACCAGTTCCGGACGCACATGCGCGCTCACACGCATTCAGTTATACAGCATTGTTTTTCAATCTGTTGTCCTGTCTCAGAAAACAAACAATGCAATTTGTAACAATAATAATTGTAATAATAATAATAATTATTATTATTATTATTATTATTATTATTACATTTATTATTATAAACCATTTTAAGTAGAATAATTTGAAGTTAAACAATACCTGGTAATGTGTGTGGGTGGTTAAATAATTACATTTATAGAACAGTGGTGTAAAGTAACTAATTACATTTACTCAAGTACTGTACCTAAGTAAAGATTTGACGTCGTTTTACTTTACTAGAGTATTTCCAATTTCCAGAACTTTCTACTCCACTACATCTCAGTCACTGCTATAACTACAGTATATCACTTTAAAAAATGTTTTATGAAGATTAGCTACTTTAATTATTTACATTTACAAAAATAGCAGATCTACAAGCTCATAGTGTGGCACTCAGTGCCGCACTATGAGCTTGTATATCTGCTATTTTTGAATAGCCAAATAAATCTTAAAATGACACGGATGCTTTCCCAGATTGAATGTTAAATACGCTCTGAGTTCAATTAATACTGAGGATTTCACTGGGCAAGCTCCTGAGAAATAAAATAAGCAGCTTTGATACATTTATACGTTTTTAACACATATATGATTAATGCTTCTAACTACCTATTACCATTATTATATTTTCAAAAATGGCAAATTTACATGGTGTAGCCAGCATGAAATTTCATCTAAATCACTTGCTGCTCCCAGACACCTGACATCTCTTTCCTTTAACAAACTTAATGTCAGGGAGCAGTTATTTTCATAACACTGCACTACTGTTTGTGTGTGTGTGTGTGTGTGTGTCTGACTGACAGACAGACAGACAGACAGACAGACAGACAGACAGACAGACAGACAGACAGACAGACAGACAGACAGACAGACAGACAGACAGTGTGTCCGTGCTGGGCTGACTCCTGTGTGACGATCAAAGAGTATAGCCATTACTACTTGACTACTTGAGTAGACTGTTAACGAGCCAATCAGCCAGAACATTCCGCAGCTGGTTAGACAATGCCTGGGCGATCAGAGGTACTCAGTCAAGTAGCAGCGAGTGGGGGAGGGGCGAGCTGCTTGGCAGCACAGCAATGCAAACTGCGACTCCTTGTCTGTTAGATGTAGTGTCAATTTACTATTTTTCAAAGTATTTCGCGGGCCGCTATGGACCTTTCCGCGGGCCGCAAAACGCCCGCGGGCCGCGAGTTTGACAGGCCTGTGTTAAAACAATACATGTGTATGTTTCGAACCACTATTGCCTTTGTGCAATTTGTAACCTGAATGAAATGAAATGAACATGAAATGAAATATGTGCCATGCAAAATGGGTCAAGATGTGAAACAAACACCCTGAATACACACACAGCTAGCATTGTAGCATTCAAAATGGTTGGTGCTGGGGGCACGATGGCGCAGTCGGTAGCGTTGGCGCCTCACAGCTAGAAGGTCCTGGGTTCGATTCCCGCAGGGCGCTGGCACATGGGTGCTGGGGGCGTGTCTCCTCCTCCGCGTTATCAGTGCCCATACCCTAGGTGGGGTTGGCAAAAGGGCCTCTCTGTGTGGAGTTTGCATGTTCTCCCTGTGTCTCATAGGGTAGGTACCCTCACAAAAACATTTAGTAATCCTGGTCTCTATACTGCCTCGCCCTGGCCAGCCGGGGCGCCTGATGGAGAGGAAAGGAACTGGTTGGAATAACGTGTTCCTTCCACGCGCTACGTCCAACCAGGGAAACTCTCCCCTGTCAGGTGATAAGAAGGTCAGTAGGTAGCCTCTCATGCATTGAAGGAGGCATGAGCTCGGCCCTGGCCTCCCTAGGTTGGCAGAGGGAAGGTAGTGCCCAGGATTACATAGACAATTGGCACTGGGTGTAAAACATAGGGTTACAAAATTGTGGGATAAAAATGTAAGAAAAAAAAAAAGGTTGGTGCTGACAATGAGGCTGTAACTAAGGTCATGGTGAATATACTGCGACATAAAACGAATAAATATGTAATCAGGAAAAAACAAAACATAATTGAAAATGTGGGGAAATGTGGGAATGCCAGTCACTGTCTTTACCACAGGTGCCCTCCTGTATATTGGGCAACCGAGTTGTACAAATTAAATTAAAAACGTTATATTCAAACAAGACACCTCTGCGTATTCACAAGATTACTAGTACTGTAGTATTTATGATTGAATACCGTTTAGTAACACTGCTCACAAAACAAAATAAAAACATTAAATTTGATAGAGAAAATAAAGCATACCTCCAGCATTCCGCATGAACCCGGCATAAACATTATCCGATGCCCGGCATAAATGTCGTTAACCTCTGTCTCCCCCTCAAACCCGAGTTCAGGTTCTTCTCACTTGCTGTTGGTTGTCATGTTTGCCAGTTCCCACCTGATATCATGTGGGAGTCCTGACTGCTCTAGGCTGTACTGAATAACTGCTAGCTTACATAACGTCTTCAGACTAGGACTTAAGTCTAAGATGTACATGATACTGGGTCTGTTATATCCTCCAAAGAGGATGATACAATCTCCCACCTTGCAACAGCACATATCATCGATCGAACCCAGTGCCTTCACCTTCGGCTCAACCTTCTTCCAGGAGGAGATCTCTGGATTGTATTTCCACAGATAATTGGTGTGAAGCAAGCACAGCTCTTCATTGTGGGCAAAGGCTGAGGGAGTAGACACACATTTTGGCCAGAGGTCTGCAGAAGGCGTCCTCGTCCAGCAGTTGGTCTCAATGTCAAAAACACCGAGGTCGTTGCAGAGGCCTAGACCCCCTATACCGCCAAATACAAACATCTTTGTCCCGATGATGGTGGCACAGTGATGTATTGACGGAGGTGGCGGAGTGCCTCTGAGTTTAATTGAAGACCAGACCATTGTGGTGGTGTCCAATTTGAAGATGTCTTTGGAGAGACTGTGCTCATCGAACCAGTGTTTATCGCGAAACCTAGCTCCTCCAAAGACATACATGACCTTCTCCAAGACACAGGCTGAGTGACACATCCTCTCTTGTGGAAGAGACCCTGATACCTCAGGCCTGAACCAGCTGTGGTTGTCCACATCAAACGCATAAAGCATGTCGTAGTACTCCTCCATTCTCCTATTAGCCCCCCCCAGATGTAGACGATATCGTCTATTAGCACAGCTGTGTGGCCGAGGCACTGAGAGGGAACCTCAGGGGGGCGCTCTCCTCGTTCAGTTGTCACAAGAGGCAACTTCCTCCAGCGCAAAGACACTGTGTTGAGAACATGCACCTCTATCTGGTCCCTTGAGATCTCCCTGAAACAGAGATCTCCAAAGGCGTACACCTCACTCCCCACCACCACGGAAGCGGCATAGTTGGTGCATGGACCTCCTGTGAGACACGTTGTGATGCGCAACATTTCCTACACCGACCAGCAACGATACCTTTATAAAGTAATTCAGAAAGTCTTGTCCCGTTAAAGTGTGGAGTCCATACACAAACACTTACTATATAACACAGGACAAAAGTCATAAAAAGCTTGGCCAATCCACAAAGCCTGATGGGTGTCGTTAGACAATCAGTGAAGTCGATGCTTATTGATCTTCCGAATGTTACGACCCTGAGGTTGTATGTTTTTATGTGTTTTATGTGTAGCCAAATTCCAACACTCCAACTTCCACATGTGTGTCCTCCAGTCGCGCCTTAGTCCCGTCTATGAGCGAGGCTGTAACTAAGGTCATGGTGATATCTGTAACAAAAGGTCATGATGACTCTACTGCGACATAAAACTAATAAATATGTGATCAGGAAAAACACTGTCTTTACCACAGGTGCCCTCCTGTATATTGGGCAACCGAGTTGTACAAATTAAATTAAAAACGTTATATTCAAAAAAGACACCTCTGCGTATTCACAAGATTACTAGTACTGTAGCATTTATGATTGAATACCGTTTAGTAACACTGCTCACAAAACAAAATCAAAACATTAAATTTGATAGAGAAAATAAAGCATACCTCCAGCATTCCGCATGAACCCGGCATAAACATTATCCGATGCCCGGCATAAATGTCGTTAACCTCTGTCTCCCCCTCAAACCCGAGTTCAGGTTCTTCTCACTTGCTGTTGGTTGTCATGTTTGCCAGTTCCCACCTAATATCATGTGGGAGTCCTGACTGCTCCAGGCTGAACTGAATAACTGCTAGCTTGCATAACGTCTTCAGACTAGGGCTTAAGTCTAAGATGTACATGATACTGGGTCTGTAACATCCTCCAAAGAGGATGATACGATCTCCCACCTTGCAACAGCACATCCTATCCGTCCAACACAGTGTCTTCCCCTTCGGCTCAACCTTCTTCCAGGAGGAGATCTCTGGATTGTATTTCCACAGATAATTGGTGTGAAGCAAGCACAGCTCTTCATTGTGGGCAAAGGCTGAGGGAGTAGACACACATTTTGGCCAGAGGTCTGCAGAAGGCGTCCTCGTCCAGCAGTTGGTCTCAATGTCAAAAACACTGAGGTCGTTGCAAAGGCTTTGACCCCCTACACCGCCAAATACAAACATCTTTGTCCCGATGATGGTGGCAGAGTGAAGTATTGACGGAGGTGGCGGAGTGCCACTGATCTTAATTGAAGACCAGACCATTGTGATGGTGTCCAATTTGAAGACGTCTTTGGAGAGACTGTGCTCATCGAACCAGTGTTTACCGCAAAACCTAGCTCCTCCAAAGACATACATGACCTTCTCCAAGACACAGGCTGAGTGACACATCCTCTCTTGTGGAATAGACCCTGATACCTTGGGCCTGAACCAGCTGTGTGCGTCCACATCAAACGCATAAAGCACGTCGTAGTACTCCCGCAATCTCCTATTAGCCCCTCCCCAGATGTATACGATATCTTCTATAAGCACAGCTGTGTGGCCGAGGCACTGAGAGGGAACCTCAGGGGGGCGCTCTCCTCGTTCAGTTGTCACGAGAGGCAACTTCCTCCAGCGCAAAGACACTGTGTTGAGAACATGCACCTCTATCTCGTCCCTGGAGATCTCCCCCAAACAGAGATCTCCAAAGGCGTACACCTCGCTCCCCACCGCCACGGAAGTGGCATATTGGGTGCATGGACCTCCTGTGAGACACGCTGTGATGTGCAACATTTCCTACACCGACCAGCAACGATACATTTATAAAGTAATTCAGAAAATGTTGTCCTATAAAAGTGTGGAGTCCATACACAAACACTTACTATGTAACACAGGATAAACGTCATAAAAAGCTTGGCCAATCCACAAAGCCTGATCAGTGAGGCTCATCCATACCCGCTAGGAGACACGGGTAGAACATGCAAACTCCACACAGAGAGGCGATTTTGCCAACCCCACCTAGGGTATGGGCACTGATGACGCGGAGGAGAGAACACGCCCCCAGCGCCCACAGCGTCCCCTGCAGGAATCGAACCCAGGACCTTCTAGCTACCGACTGTGCCACCGTGCCCCAAGCACACATGTGGAAGTTGGAGTGTTGGAATTTGGCTACACATACACTCATAAAAACATGCAACGTCAGGGTTGTAACATTCGGAAGATCGACAAGCATCGAATTCACTGATTGTCTAACGACACCCATCAGGCTTTGTGGATTGGCCAAGCTTTTTATGACGTTTATCCTGTGTTACATAGTAAGTGTTTGTGTATGGACTCCACACTTTTATGGGACAACATTTTCTGAATTACTTTATAAATGTATCGTTGCTGGTCGGTGTAGGAAATGTTGCACATCACAGCGTGTCTCACAGGAGGTCGGGGATGAGCCGTACCGTAGTGCATTCTGTGAGGCCAGCGATTGGCTGAGGTTTCTCCAGTCAATGTGGGAGGGATCAGATTAGCATTAGGGTGTGTCCCTGTTTGGACCGTGGGGATGAGCCGTACCGTAGTGCATTCTGTGAGGCCAGCGATTGGCTGAGGTTTCTCCAGTCAATGTGGGAGGGATCAGATTAGCATTAGGGTGTGTCCCTGTTTGGACCATTTGCATGTCATTTACACATGACATGGTCAAAAGGTCCTGGGTTCAATTACCTTCAATTTGAGCCCAAGATGACCTTTGTATCTTGAACATTACTCTTTCTGTAGCCAAAATTCTGCATTATACCTCAAATCGGAGAAAATGTAGTATTCAGTCATAGTAGAGGCTCTTGGAGTGGTCCACGCGCGACTGTTTATTTTCTTTTCTAGTTTGGATTTTTTTAGCATCCTTAGGACCTCTATTATAGGGATCTCGATGATCCCAAGAAAAAAAGTGATCCAAAGTGTGTTTTTTTCAATGTTATATTACCCCTATGAGACCTGCGGGATTGCTGGCTGGAACGCCGGCGTGTCTTTCAGAGACTATGGTGCGCTAGACGTAGCCCAAAGATAGAGATACCATTTGATTCTAGACAACCTCAGGTTTCCAATGGGACCAACCTTGTCATGCTACCTTGTCGGGAAGGGGGCTAAATACCTAATGATTCAAAGTTAGACAACATTTTGGCGAGGGAAAAACGGACATCAACATTTTCCAAATGGTCCCTTGAGCTGTCACCTCAATATATGTAAATCTGCCACCATGAGGTTGATTTGAAACATTTCAAATGGCATTTCTTTCTCAACCTAGTGGAAATGTTCAAAAATTCACGGAAATTGCATGCTGTGTTCATGATTGAGGCATTTTGTTCAAAACGGAGCAGTCCTGCAAACTTTGGAAGACATTTTTAGCCAATCAGGATGGAATTTGTTTAACGACTATAGAGATACTGTGTACCGATTTGCGTGACGGTTGGACACAATCTGTACGAGTAATAGTTTAATTTACCATGCAAACTCCCATGCCAAGTGGCACGTTCCAAGTACCTTCCCCTCCCTATAAAAAGAGCACTGGAGTCATGTGTGACTCTATTAGAAGTATCAGACCCAATAACAGGAAGTGTATGTGTTTGTTCAATGATGTTTGGACATCTGTTAAAACAATACATGTGTATGTTTCGAACCACTATTGCCCTTGTGCAATTTGTAACCTGAATGAAATGAAATGAACATGAAATGAAATATGTGCCATGCAAAATGGGTCAAGATGTGAAACAAACTCCCTGAATACACACACAGCTAGCATTGTAGCATTCAAAATGGTTGGTGCTGGGGGCACGATGGCGCAGTCGGTAGCGTTGGCGCCTCACAGCTAGAAGGTCCTGGGTTCGATTCCCGCAGGGCGCTGGCACATGGGCGCTGGGGGCGTGTCCCCTCCTCCGCGTTATCAGTGCCCATACCCTAGGTGGGGTTGGCAAAAGGGCCTCTCTGTGTGGAGTTTGCATGTTCTCCCTGTGTCTCATAGGGTAGGTACCCTCACAAAAACATTTAGTAATCCTGGTCTCTATACTGCCTCCCCCTGGCCAGCCGGGGAGCCTGATGGAGAGGAAAGGAACTGGTTGGAATAACGTGTTCCTTCCACGCGCTACGTCCAACCAGGGAAACTCCCCCGTCAGGTGATAAGAAGGTCAGTAGGTCGCCTCTCATGCATTGAAGGAGGCATGAGCTCGGCCCTGGCCTCCCTAGGTTGGCAGAGGGAAGGTAGTGCCCAGGATTACATAGACAATTGGCACTGGGTGTAAAAAATAGGGTTACAAAATTGTGGGATAAAAATGTAAGAAAAGAAAAAAAGGTTGGTGCTGACAATGAGGCTGTAACTAAGGTCATGGTGATATCTGTAACAAAAGGTCATGATGACTATACTGCGACATAAAACTAATAAATATGTAATCAGGAAAAACAAAACATAATTGAAAATGTGGGAAAATGTGGGAATGGCAGTCACTGTCTTTACCACAGGTGCCCTCCTGTATATTGGGCAACCGAGTTGTACAAATTAAATTAAAAACGTTATATTCAAAAAAGACACCTCTGCGTATTCACAAGATTACTAGTACTGTAGCATTTATGATTGAATACCGTTTAGTAACACTGCTCACAAAACAAAATAAAAACATTACATTTGATAGAGAAAATAAAGCATACCTCCAGCATTCCGCATGAACCCGGCATAAACATTATCCGATGCCCGGCATAAATGTCGTTAACCTCTGTCTCCCCCTCAAACCCGAGTTCAGGTTCTTCTCACTTGCTGTTGGTTGTCATGTTTGCCAGTTCCCACCTGATATCATGTGGGAGTCCTGACTGCTCCAGGCTGTACTGAATAACTGCTAGCTTACATAACGTCTTCAGACTAGGACTTAAGTCTAAGATGTACATGATACTGGGTCTTTTATATCCTCCAAAGAGGATGATACAATCTCCCACCTTGCAACAGCACATATCATCGATCGAACCCAGTGCCTTCACCTTCGGCTCAACCTTCTTCCAGGAGGAGATCTCTGGATTGTATTTCCACAGATAATTGGTGTGAAGCAAGCACAGCTCTTCATTGTGGGCAAAGGCTGAGGGAGTAGACACACATTTTGGCCAGAGGTCTGCAGAAGGCGTCCTCGTCCAGCAGTTGGTCTCAATGTCAAAAACACCGAGGTCGTTGCAGAGGCCTAGACCCCCTATACCGCCAAATACAAACATCTTTGTCCCGATGATGGTGGCACAGTGATGTATTGACGGAGGTGGCGGAGTGCCTCTGAGTTTAATTGAAGACCAGACCATTGTGGTGGTGTCCAATTTGAAGATGTCTTTGGAGAGACTGTGCTCATCGAACCAGTGTTTATCGCGAAACCTAGCTCCTCCAAAGACATACATGACCTTCTCCAAGACACAGGCTGAGTGACACATCCTCTCTTGTGGAAGAGACCCTGATACCTCAGGCCTGAACCAGCTGTGGTTGTCCACATCAAACGCATAAAGCATGTCGTAGTACTCCTCCATTCTCCTATTAGCCCCCCCCCAGATGTAGACGATATCTTCTATTAGCACAGCTGTGTGGCCGAGGCACTGAGAGGGAACCTCAGGGGGGCGCTCTCCTCGTTCAGTTGTCACAAGAGGCAACTTCCTCCAGCGCAAAGACACTGTGTTGAGAACATGCACCTCTATCTGGTCCCTTGAGATCTCCCTGAAACAGAGATCTCCAAAGGCGTACACCTCACTCCCCACCGCCACGGAAGCGGCATAGTTGGTGCATGGACCTCCTGTGAGACACGTTGTGATGCGCAACATTTCCTACACCGACCAGCAATGATACCTTTATAAAGTAATTCAGAAAGTCTTGTCCCGTTAAAGTGTGGAGTCCATACACAAACACTTACTATATAACACAGGACAAAAGTCATAAAAAGCTTGGCCAATCCACAAAGCCTGATGGGTGTCGTTAGACAATCAGTGAAGCTTATTGATATTCCGAATGTTACGACCCTGAGGTTGTATGTTTTTATGTGTTTTATGTGTAGCCAAATTCCAACACTCCAACTTCCACATGTGTGTCCTCCGGTCACGCCTTAGTCCCGTCTATGAGCGAGGAGGCAAGGATCAGATGCAAGTCCAGAGGAATGGAGCAGATCGGACTGGCGGCCACATTCCTCCTCGCGCCGATGGTCTCCACATGTTGTATATTGGACGCCATATATCTCATGAATTGAGCTGTTTGTGCCCATGCACAACAAACATTTTCCCACACACATGCACAACAAACATTTTCCCACACCCATGCACAACAAACAGCATGATTTTGTAAATAACGATCAAACCATTATTTCATTTGTGTGCTTTGATCACTGTCATTCAATGCACTTCAGCAGAGATGCTGAAAGCACTGCGTCCTGCGTCTCGTATATTTAAGAAAGGACGCATCAAACAAACATTCGCGGCATCCACGGGACGTATGCTACTTTATCCTGCTAGGTTATGAACCAATTCAGCACTTCTAATGTCCCATATTAATATAATAAGGTAACCAGAGCCAGCTGGCTAAGTGTATTTATAGTTCGTTGAACGGCAGAGTTGCACACCGAAACTCAGACGCAAGCATAAATCTGACTTAACATAACGTAAATACATAATTTGAACTTAGAGCAGTTATATGTGTAAATACCAGGATATAAACATGAGCCACTATAAAAATGTCAAAACATCATATGACCATTTATGTGTTAGTTCCCCCTTTTTTTTACTCTTGTAAACTCCTACATTTATGCAGTTTTCTACAGACACATTTATCATACTTATAGACTTTAAATCTAATTATCCTAACAGCCCACACATCAAATCGATTTGTACCAACTGAATGACAGCACACACTCATCAAACAGAGTAGGCACCGCTTACTCACACTGGGTGTGATTTTTTTATATTATTCCCACAAATCTTGTCGGTATCGGTACACATTATCTCTATAGTCAAGTGATCAAAACGGATCCGTCCGACTTTTCATATTACATCCTGATTGGCGAATTCCGAACATTGCTGGCCCACAGTAACTGTGCTGTTCCTGCCAAAGTGTATGCTGAACTTCAGCTCAACAGCGAGCTAAACTCCACTTCCCATATAAATAATGACAGAATCGTGACGTAAGATTTGTTCTTTTACTGAAGAGTCTTCATCTTTACAGGTCATGGAGTAAAAACTGGAAACAAACGTAACATACAATGTGACATGAGATGTTGTCCTGTTCTCTTTACAGTGGCTTGTAAATACAGTAATTTTTAATACACATTACACAATAACCATTAATTGCCGTTTTTAACATTAACTTATTTTTTACATTTTTATGCATACATGAAATAATCATTACAACATGAAATTACAGCTTCCACATGAATTCTAACTTACAGCATTGCCTCCTGGTGAAGGTATGACAAGGCTGCATGTTGTCACCAACAATTGTCTTGATGGCCATCGACTGGATCATAAGAAACACAACCATGGCCGGTAAGACAGGCATCCAGTGGACCTTCACCAAACAACTTGAAGGCCTTGAGTTTGCAGATGATGTCTGCCTTCTTTCTCACAAGCACCAACATGTACAGTCCAAGCTAACACTACTCTCGGAAGAGGCAGCAAAGACTGGCCTAAAGATAAATGTGAAGAAGACAGAATCGATGAGGATAAACAACAAACAGGAACTCCCAGTCCAACTACAGGGAGAGAACATCAAAGAGACTGACCGCTTCACATATCTTGGGAGCATACTTGGCAAAGAGGGTGGATCAGACGATGACATCAAAAGCAGAATCAACAAGGCCAGACACGCTTTTATCACGCTGCGACCCATCTGGAACTCCAAGGCACTGTCCCTCAAAAACAAGATCAGAATATTCAACACCAACGTCAAGTCAGTTCTCCTCTATGGATCAGAGACATGGAGAGTGAGAAATATTACCACCAACAAACTCCAGACCTTTGTTAACCGATGCCTAAGACACATCCTGAACATCAGGTGGCCCGATAAAATACCAAACGCCAGCCTGTGGGAGAGAACCAGCCAACTGACAACATCACTAGGCAGGCACTGGATTGGAATCCACAGGGCAAAAGACAAGTGGGGAGGCCAAAACAGACCTGGAGAAGATCAGTCGAGAGTGAGGCAAAGACAATCGGACTATCGTGGGCCCAGCTGAAGAAAACTGCCCAAAATAGAGTTCGATGGCGGGGTGTGATTGCGGCCCTATGCTCCATCTAAGTCAAGTCAAGAAGGTATGTAGAAGGTAGGTTGAAACGCATTAGAAAAGGACACAGAAATGAAGAGCATGCACTCTCTGCTGCTACTGACATAAAATGCTGTTTGCAGGCTCACACAGCTGTTCTGTATCCAGTGCAATTAGCTAAACTCACACACCTGCCTTAACTAACGACCTCTTCTCATCAAGAGGGCCTAAAGTCACAGTGACCTTTTCTTGTCAAGAGGGCCTTTCAATATAAGGGTACTTTTGTCTTTCAAAATAAAGCCATTCTAAGCAACATAGCAGCATACAATATAAATCACATCATAAGACAAGACAGTAACCTACCTGACCTGGCGGAGAGCTGTGCTCCGAGGAGCATTTTTCTAGTTTTGATTATTTTGGGGGTTCCCCAGTTCATATATGATCATTTTTGGAGGTCACAGCCTGAAAAGTTTGGGAACCCTTTGCTCTATGACACAGGCTGCGAGTTTGAAGTCAAGCGGTTCTCGAGATATGCCAAGGACATACACACACACACGCACACTTTCACTCTGAAAGGTCATCAAGTACATGGGTTCCAAACTTTTTAAGCTTGCGACCCAAAAGAGTCCTTTTTTACATTTCTTTTAGAGCATCTTTGAATTTCTGATTTCCTTCCTTTTAACACATTGGGGGCCATCATTTTATAATAACAGATTATGTTCGGTGCCGAAATCTCACCGTTGATCTGTGCTGCGCTGTTTAAACTGTAGACTCCACGACGTGCATTCCATGTGAAAGCATCTTTCACGCGAGTAACAATGGCGGAGCGATTGTGCATACAAAATGAGTCGTTTTCTCCAGCGTAAAAAGTTTCTGAGTTATAGGGGTTTCAGAGAAGGAGATAGAACGGAAGCGGATGGGAGCCATGTTTTTTGACACGGTGATCCATCTGTCCTCTCCTTCTCAGAATCACCACGGGTGATTCCAGAGCTGCTCCAGCCCCTCCCGTGTGGAAAAAAATCACACCCAGTGTGAGTAAGCGGTGCCTACTCTGTTTGATGAGTGTGTGCTGTCATTCAGTTGGTACAAATCTATTTGATGTGTGGGCGCTGGCATTCAGACGGTACTACTCTATTTGATGTGTGGGTGCTGGCGCAGGCGGTACTAAAATAGTATTTGTACAGTTTTTATCAACTTTTAATCAATCCGTGTTGCGGGATTCCAGAGTACGGTAAGTGATATTGTTTGGTTAAAACAAAAAGTATTTTGTTAAAAGGTTAAAGCATTATATTCTGATAGTAATCATTGCTATAGAAAATACATTTTCCGGTAGGTGTCAAAATCTAAGCCAATCAGGAGAAAGTACTTCTTTTTAAGCTTCATTTTTATATTGTTCCAGTTCCAATTTTGCCTGCTCATTTCTTAGTGTCATCACTTCCAATTTCACTTGTTTAATCTATATCCAGATTGATGGGACCCGGTCATATGCCTTTTCCAAATCCACAAAACACATGTTGACCGGATATGCATACTCCCAGGCCCTCTCCAGGATCCCTGCCAGACTAAAGAGTTTGTCAGTTGTTCCACGACCAGGACGGAAACCACATTGCTCCTCTTGAATCTGAGGTTCGACTATCGGCCGGACCCTCCTTTCCAGTACCTTGGCGTTAACTTTCCTAGGGAGGCTGAGTAATGTGATACCTCTGTAATTGGCACACACCCTCTGGCAGGGCAGGAATTTCACGGCGGCCACGACGGCCATGGCCGTTGCCCCTCTCATTGGCCGTGTGCCCCTCGAATAATGACATGCCTTCACGGCCACAGTGGCCGCGGTGCCTCAGCTGCGCCCAGCAACTGATTTCAGAGTTTTTCCTCTGCGCGATTTTCCTGTCAATACCTTTTTTTTTTTTAGACACCAGTCCCTTTGGTTGAGCTGCGCAGCGACAACATGCACAGTGGTAGGTAGGTTTGATTTTGAGCCTCCTATGAACCGTCGGAATCCCGCAACACAGTGTAATAGACACAAAAGCATCACCGGGCCAAACAGGAGATAAATCTAACGCAGCCTGTTGAACTAATCAATGGTAGGTTTGATATCTAGCCTGAGAGAGAGAGAGAGGATTCCGTAGTCCTACAGACCGATGTGCCCCGATGTTTTTTTCAACAGCAAAATATAGATGAATACATCTGATAAAATTCAGCTAAATCCCCAAAATATGAGTCTAAATCTAAATGGGAAGTTTATTTCAGCAGTTAGAATGTGACAGTTTTAGTCGGAACACAGCCCTTGTTTGAGTGAATTGCTTTCACCTGCTGACTGCTGTTGTACTGCTGTGCGGAGTGTGCACAACAGGGCATATCTCCGCCAAGCCAGGGTGACCTAGCCAGGCCCATGAAATTCATATGCAGGCATAGTAGCCAATTAGAATGAAATCTGCAAAAACTGACTCATAAATTGATACAGAACCATATATTGGCTATATTTTATCGCTGTCGGGTGGAAATTGTGTATGTTCCTTTTTTATTATTATTTAAAAACAATTTAAAATTGTGAAAATAGCCAATCTTAAGCTGTAATTATTAATAATTAAGAAATACTATATTTTAAAGAGTGAAAAAATCAACTAATGTTATTCTGCTCTTGCTTTTTGTTGGTCAGCTTAGCAGATAGCTAACATGATAATGATCCCATGAAAAAGAAAGAACCAGGAGACTGGAGTGCAGTTTAGTCCTTTTAGTGAAGGATCCAATATATTTGTAAAACTGTGAATATAAAACATAAAAATACAACTTAAATTCAGCATACATTTTGCACATATCTACTACATAAGACAAAATGAGAAAATTAGTAGCCTGTTATGAGACCTACTTGACATCCAAGCTAACATTGTTAGTGATATAATGCTTCTAGTAATTCCAACAATAAACATGAAAATCATAGTAAAGCAGTCTTAAACTGAAAATGCACAAATAATAAATCAAAGTATACATTTGCATATTATTTTCAAATGAAACTTACAGGAGTAGACCTTCAAAGTCCACAAAGCAAAGGTAGTAAGCTTGGAGACTGCAGCTTGTATTGTTTGTGCTCTCATATTGTTGGCATGTGCTGTCTGAAAACACACACACTCTGAGCTAGCTATGGCAAGACAGGAGGGCCAAAAGGGACTTACACAAAAGGCAAAGCACTAAATGCAATACAACAGTTCACCACTGGGTGTCATAGAAAATAAACATGTGGGGGCAGAACACTCCCCGCCCTGGTATTATAAGATGCCACTATGTCCCTTTACTGAGGAGCAGTACAACCTCTGAAACAGGTCTGGAATAAACCTTAGGGGTACCCTGTCTGATAATCTTTACATTCACTTTTCAAATCCTGCCATCATGGCTGGGGATGGTTTCCTCAATAACGCCTGTGGGCCACTCATTCCTCTTCACTTGAGTGTCTTTAAGGAGTACCACATCTACTTGCAAGTTTGGTCTGTCTGACTTCCACTTCTTACGGGCTTGGAGGGTCGCCAAGTACTCTTGTCTCTCCTTCAACGGTGGAGCTAGTTCTGCTTGGACTGACTCGAAGATTTTCAACATGAAATCTGTGTATTGTTTTTTCATGACTGGCTTTCTTTCCCGTGTGCGACATAGAGATGAGAGTCGTTTTGCCGCTTGTCCTCTATTATTCGGAAGACGGTGTCTTGGGGAAAGGAATGGTAAGGGTGCTACCCCGGTGTCAAACCTTTCTTTCACATGGATAACACTTGTACATGGACTCATGAAAGACGTTCGTCCATTAGGTAGGACATTGGTCCTATAGACATTAATGCGGCTTGGCTTGTGGACTCCCCTCAGACATACGTCTCCAACAATGACCCAGCCGAGGTCCAATTGCTGAGCATACGGAGCATTGTTGGGTCCATTGTACTGTTTACGTACTTTGTGTACACGTAGTATGTCTCTGCCGAGGAGCATGAGAATGTCTGCATCAGGATCAATGGCTGGTATTTTATCTACCACTGGCTTGAGGTGGGGATAATGACTTGCTATCTCTGCTGAGGGGATCTCTGCACGGTCATCGGGCATCATATCACACTCAATTAATGTTGGAAGTGGGATCTGTACACTGCCATCTATTGGCTCAATTATGAGATTGCTCGCGCGTCTTCCTGCTGTCTCCATGACCCCTGCGCATGTTTTAAGGGTGTAAGGAGCGACACCTGATCCAATGCCAAACAGGTCAAATAGCTCAGTCTTGGCCAGCGACCTATTACTCTGTTCATCAAGGACAGCATATGCTTTAACAGCTTTCTCTCTTTGACCTGCAGGGTATACCCTGACCAAGCATATTTTGGAGCATGATCGGGAGCCAACTGAATTCCCGCAAACCTCTGTGCGCTTCGACATGACCTCTGGAGTCTCATCCTCCTGTTGCTCCCCGCCTTGATCTTCGCTGATGACAGAACTCACTGTATTCCATACTGCTGGCCCTGGGTGTAGTGCAGTTGGGTGTCCGTTACTGTTGCATTCTTTGCACAGTACATTTTTATCACAGTCCTTGGCAATGTGACTTGTTGAGGCGCAACACTTGAAACAGATGTGTTTCTCTTTGAGGTAAGCTTTCCGCTCCTCTAAGGTTTTGCTGCGGAAGCCATGGCATTTTCTTAGAGGATGGGGCTTATTATGTAAAGGACACATTCTGTCTGGATCCTCAACCCTTTTCTCGTCCTTGTTTTGTTTGTTTGCACCGTCTGTGGAAACCTCAGTTTTCCTGGTGAAGACAGATTGTTTCTCTGTTTTATCTGTCCTGTTTGAACCACCCATGGTAAGTTCAGCAAAGCTGGGGTCATTTCGTATCCTTGCTTGGTCTTGGATGAACTGTACAAAGATGTGAAAAGGAGGATATTGAACCCGAAAGTCTTCCTTATACCTCGAGCCAACTGAGATCCATTTCTCCACAAGGTTATAAGGGAGCTTCTGTGCGATGGGATTGACTCCCCGGGGTGTGTTGAGGTAAGAGAGTCCAGGTAAGAATCCATCTTTTCTGGCTGCCTCGAGCTCTAGCAATAGGTCTCCTAGTTCCTGCAGCTTTTGGTTATCCTTATTTGCAATCTTTGGAAACTCGTCTAACCTCATCAACAAGGCATTTTCAATCATTTCAGCTGATCCGTAGCATTCCTCCAGCCTCTTCCACACCATTAGGAGCCCTTCTGTGGCGTCATTGATGTGGACTGAACGGATTCGTTTGGCCAGCTCTGCAGACTTTGGTCCCAGCCACTTGGACAGTAAATCTAGCTCCTCTCTGGAGCTGAGGTTCAAGTCACTAATGGAGTTGATAAAGGAAGCCTTCCATGCCCAGTAGTTCTCTGGTCTATCATCAAAACTCAGGAGTCCAGAGCTAACCATTTCTTTGCGAATAAGGTATTTGGCTAAGTCTGACGTTCCTGATTGATCATGTGAGGGAAATCTAGAGGGCATGAAGTTGGTTGCACCTTGAGAAGGTGTGAAGTTGGTTGCACCTAGAGAAGGTGCAAAGTTGGTTGCACCATGAGAAGGTGTGAAGTTGGTTGCACCATGAGAAGGTGTGAAGTTGGTTGCACCTTGAGAAGGTGCGAAGTGGAGCTGCTGGGTGCGACGCCTTATGTTCAAAGGGTTCACAGCGTTTTGCTGGCTGTAGGCTTTGGGCTTGCTCTGGCGTTCAGCTGGCAATTCGTGCAACGAGTGGAACGAGTCACTGATTTCTTCACATCTACTTATCTCCATACCGCAATTATCCGTATCACCGTTGTCCATGTTCTGCTGGTGCTCTGGTGAAGAAACAGGTTCTTGCTTCTGGTGTTGGAGTTGTTGCTGACCATGGTCCACAGAATGTTGTTGCACATATTCACTAGTGCGTTGCTGTGAGGGATATGAAGCCAATCTTGTCACATTTTGCTTTGTAGGTTCTCCACACTCTCCCTCATAAGCTTCTAAGATTTCAGCCTCTGCGCATGCTGCTTCAGCATCACCCTGAACCTTCAGCGTATCAAGGTTAGCCTGTAATTCAACTGCTCTACATTGCTGTTCCGCTTCAAACTCCGCTCTTTTCTTTGATTCTTCAGCTTGTATCCGTGCCTGCTGGATTAGCATGTCTGCTTGTCTTTGAGCAAAAGTAGCCTTGACTCTTGCAGCTTCCGCTTTGGCTCTTGCTCTGATAGCAGCAGAACTGTGTGATGAGGCATGGCTAGAGCTGCCAGAGCGACTGGAGTGTTCAGAATGTGCTTCTCGATTGTCTGGTTTATGTTTTTGTTCATCCATGATAGATTGTTGAATCTAAGATGAGATGCCTTTCTGGTCTGCAGTGTTAATGGCTCCCTTTCCGTTGAAAGCAGACTGAATGTTAATCCTTTTTACTATTCTGCTCTTGCTTTTTGTTGGTCAGCTTAGCAGATAGCTAACATGATAATGATCCCATGAAAAAGAAAGAACCAGGAGACTGGAGTGCAGTTTAGTCCTTTTAGTGAAGGATCCAATATATTTGTAAAACTGTGAATATAAAACATAAAAATACAACTTAAATTCAGCATACATTTTGCACATATCTACTACATAAGACAAAATGAGAAAATTAGTAGCCTGTTATGAGACCTACTTGACATCCAAGCTAACATTGTTAGTGATATAATGCTTCTAGTAATTCCAACAATAAACATGAAAATCACAGTAAAGCAGTCTTAAACTGAAAATGCACAAATAATAAATCAAAGTATACATTTGCATATTATTTTCAAAGGAAACTTACAGGATTAGACCTTCAAAGTCCACAAAGCAAAGGTAGTAAGCTTGGAGACTGCAGCTTGTATTGTTTGTGCTCTCATATTGTTGGCATGTGCTGTCTGAAAACACACACACTCTGAGCTAGCTATGGCAAGACAGGAGGGCCAAAAGGGACTTACACAAAAGGCAAAGCACTAAATGCAATACAACAATTCACCACTGGGTGTCATAGAAAATAAACATGTGGGGGCAGAACAAATGTCATTATTAGTGCAAGTTCAATCACATTTCATTTGAATGAAAATAACTAAATCTCTAATCTGTGAATCTAATGTGATTAAAGGTACGGTAAGTGATATTGTTTGGTTAAAACAAAAAGTATTTTGTTAAAAGGTTAAAGCATTATATTCTGATAGTAATCATTGCTATAGAAAATACATTTTCCGGTAGGTGTCAAAATCTCAGCCAATCAGGAGAAAGTACTTATTTTTAAGCTTCATTTTTATATTGTTCCAGTTCCAATTTTGCCTGCTCATTTCTTAGTGTCATCACTTCCAATTTCACTTGTTTAATCTATATCCAGATTGAGTTCTCTATCCTGATTGGATAACATTGGAAATGAAACTGAAACTGAAACTAAAATGCATTTTCTGTTTTATAAAGAGCTGGAGAGACAAGGAGACTCCTTTTACTGAACAAACACTCTCTAGCAATGAGTTATATCAGAATATAGAGCTATTTAACACTTATTTTAACCAAAGACAATCACGTACTGTACCCTACTTCAGTCAGTGAAGTCCAGGGCTGAATGTGACATATTGAGACCTATATAACTAAATATTGGTCATTTGCCAACACATTATTTTGTGTTATATTTCACAGATAGTTATACTATTCTTATAATATATTAAAATACAATCATCCTTAACCTCCAAGTTAAATTCATTATTTCCGTGGACTTAAAAATCATTTTTGGACTTAAAAATCTTCTCTTTTTTTTGGTTGGCCTTCCTGCCCTGGCATTTGGCCTTTGTGCCCTCCAAAAACACCAAAGGCCAAGTGGCCTTGCCCCTAAAATGACGAAATTCCAGGCTTGCCTTCTGGTCCCCCTTTTTGAAAAGTGGGACCACCACCCCAGTCTGCCACTCCCTCGGTACTGTCCCAGACTTCCACGCAATGTTGAAAAGACGTCAAGGAGGGTGGGTCTGATGTCATTGGGTTTAGGAGTTACTCAAAGTGTTCCTTCCACCTCCCTACAACTTTCTCACTGGAAGTCAGCAGAGCTCCATCCTTGCTGTATACAGCTTGGATGGTTCCCCGCTTTCCCCTCCTGAGGTGCCATATGGTCTTCCAGAACAACTTTGGTGGCGCCCGAAAGTCCTTCTCCATGGATTCCCCGAACTCCTCCCAGACCCGCTGCTTAGCCTCCGACACAGATGTGGCTGCCGCCCTTCGGGCCTGTCGGTACCTTGCAACTGCCTCCAGAGTCCCCTGGGATATCATACCCCGATAGGCCTCCTTCTTCAGTCGGACGGCTTCCCCTGACCACCACTGGCCAGAGGGAGGCGACTCTCTTGTCCACCGGGGTGAACCCCAACGTGATGGCACTCAACCCGGGGGCTTGTGAGTATCCCCACACCCGCCTGTGACCTCACACCCTGAGCAACTCCAGAATAAAACAAGGTCCACCCCTTGTCCAGGAGTTTGGTTCCAGAGTCCTTGCTATATGTGTGGAGGCAAGCCCCACCAAGTCTAACCGGTAGCGCTCTGCCTCCCGCACCAGCTCAGGCTCCTTCCCCACCAGCGTAGTTACATTCCACGTCCCAAAAGTCAGCCTCTACTGCCCCGAATCGGTCCGTCTGGAACCTCCGCTGTCACTGCCACCCATCTGACAGTGCCCCAGGGCCAGACTGACTGGTTCACAAACTGATAGTTTGTGAACCTGATAGTGAAAACTGATAGTTTGTGAACCTGATAGTGAAAACTGATAGTTTGTGAACCACTGATCAAGCTTCACCATGAGAGCACACACTTGTGTGCCTTTTATGTCCATATATGGAGATATATGTCTGTCTTTGTCCTTTTATGTCCATATATGGAGATGTCTGTCTGTCCTTGTCCTTCCATATATGGAGAGATATGTCTGTCGTTGTCCTTTTATGGCCATATATGGAGAGATCTGTCTGTCCTGGTCCCTCTTTGCCAGACCCGGGGGGTCGGCCTACAGGAGGCTTTGTCGGTCTGTCGGTCTGTCCCTCTTTTCCTCTGCACACACGTCATGCGAAGTCCGGCCATTCAGAGAGGAGGGGGGGGATGAATGGGGGAAAAAAAAAAAGACCACTAGGGGTCTGGCAGTGCTCCGAGGAGCACTTATTCTAGTTGGGCATATATTCTGAATTCTACATATTCTGACTGTCCAAAGACAAAACATACATAATGAATAAAAAATGTAAGCCCATTTAAAAAAAAAAATAGGTGACGAGGCGTCTCACAACAACATGGATTGTTGTCCAACATGGAGTGGCAGTCCTTCTACACTGGTAGGTACTTTAGCACGGGCCAAGACATCCCTGTTAGCCACCTTGTCTTCCCAAGAGATGCAGAGTATTCGCCGAAGACGCCTTCAGTAGACTGGCCATAGGTGGATCGATCATGTGTGACAGTCCCCTTCATGTTGTCATGGAGTGTTGGAGGACAGCCAATTCTTACCAGGTCAAAAGAGCCCTTCCTCCGGGCCTGGCTCCAGAGGAGGGCCCCGGGCTTCCTCCTCTGGAGCCTCCTTTCTTAGTCTTGTTCCCTAATTTCATATCCGTCCAGTTTGGCTAGCAGGCCTGTTTGGTATCTATCTTACAGCATGGCAGCCATCCCCTTCATGTTAGTGTCTTTGAATTGTTTTAGACTTTCGAAAATGAACGGCTGGTGCCCCAATGAAGCTTGAAGGCCTTGAAGACATGCCCTGAAAGCTACACCGTTGTTCGATGCAGCTGGCTGGATACCCATTACGAACAGCCTGTTCTTAAGCCCCTGAAACGTTGACACGTCACATTCCCTTAGCTCGACGCGCCCTTGAATAAATTGCGTTGCAAGGTTCCCAATTTTCCAAATCCACGTCTAACACAATGCCAGATAATGGGCTTAGCTCACTGTAAAGGACGAGCGATAGCGTTATCGGCGGTAATAACCTGTGTCTCTCATTTGCTCCATAATGCCATTACGCCGCGCGGAAGGGCGAGGCGCTGACACAGTGTGTTAGTCATGCAGCCGAAGGAAGCCGGCGAATATAAGAAACGTGTCAACGTTTCTTATATAATATATTAAAATACAATCATCCTTAACCTCCAAGTTAAATTCATTATTTCCGTGGACTTAAAAATCATTTTTGGACCTAAAAATCTTCTCTTTTTTTTGGTTGGCCTTCCTGCCCTAGCATTTGGCCTTTGTGCCCTCCAAAAACACCAAAGGCCAAGTGGCCTTGCCCCTAAAATGACGAAATTCCAGGCTTGCCCTCTGGTCCCCCTTTTTGAAAAGTGGGACCACCACCCCAGTCTGAAATAGAAAAATGTAAGCCCATTTAAAAAAGAAAAAAATAGGTGACGAGGCGTCCCACAACAACATGGACTGTTGTCCAACATGGAGTGGCAGTCCTTCTACACTGGTAGGTACTTTAGCACGGGCCAAGACATCCCTGTTAGCCACCTTGTCTTCCCAAGAGATGCAGAGTATTCGCCGAAGACGCCTTCAGTAGACTGGCCATAGGTGGATCGATCATGTGCGACAGTCCCCTTCATGTTGTCATGGAGTGTTGGAGGACAGCCAATTCTCTGAAGTACCTGCACAGACCTCTACTTACCAGGTCAAAAGAGCCCTTCCTCCGGGCCTGGCTCCAGAGGAGGGCCCCGGGCTTCCTCCTCTGGAGCCTCCTTCCTTAGTCTTGTTCCCTAATTTCATGTCCGTCCAGTTTGGCTAGCAGGCCTGTTTGGTATCTATCTTCCAGCAGCGTAGCCATCCCCTTCATGTTAGTGTCTTTGAAGTGTTGTAGACTTTCGAAAATGAACGGCTGGTGCCCCAATGAAGCTTGAAGGCTTTGAAGACATCCCTTGAAAGCTACACCGTTGTTCGATGCAGCTGGCTGGATACCCATTACGAACAGGTTGTTCTGAAGCCCCTTGTCTTTGCCCTTCAAACGATAGTACCAATTGTACATGATTATTCTGCACTCACTGTCGTCCTTAGGCAGGTGGCTCTTCAATAATCCGATGTAAGTCTGATGTTCTCCACCTTCGTTGTGCTGAATGAGCCTATACTCTTCAACAGTTTGCGCTGGAGCAGCAGAGGTTAAACCTACAAAACGCAGGACTGCTGCCTTAAGCTGCGGTTGTTCCATTTCTTGGAATAACGCATTTATCTGCGCAACTGCCATTTTGAATAGGTTTGAATAGGTATGATTGCCAAGGAATAAGCAAATGAGAATTCTGTCGACGGCCAATATATACTCTCTTACTACTAATATCTGTGACATCACTTGTGATGCAGGTGTCCATATTTGGACATTGTGGTTTTGAGGATCTCCGTATATGGGCAAAACATGACACGTGTTTCACTAATCAGAGAAGCCGCTGCCGTTGTCAGATAGCCAGCAGGCATGGCCAGACTATATCGTCAAGCAATCTTACTACTTTAAAATGCCCACGCTGTGTGTACGTCCCAGGTTGGCCAGCACATGAGCAATCCACTTGCCTCCAAACTTGCCACAGACTATTGATCAGTGCTCTGGCTTCTTTCCCCACCTTCAATGTACTTACATATTGTACAGTTAATATAAAACTACATTATTTTTATTCAGGGACGCCTTTTTTTGGGCCGCTAGGACTCCACCCTACTGTGCATGTGTGACATAGGCGCGACAACTCCACTACACTACACTACACTGTTACCAAGGTCTCCGATGCTTAGCGGCAAACCAACTAATTTGGAGCACGATGCCAGCGTGAAATTGCCTTAAGTGAGGATGGGCAGGCGGACGAAACACATCGTCAAGCTCATGTCACCATGATCAGCCATAACCATAGGACTTCCCAATGCAGCTACCACTGCCAAATATGGACTGTGTTGTCTAACCTCAATGTGTCATCATGGCATCAGGCCCTAACAAATCAGTCAGGCATATGCCGCTGTTCCGACGTCGAGTTCTCCCGGGGTCCAGCAACGACGAGACGACGCCAGCCGACCGGGTCGTTTGTTTCCATAATGGCTTTCTGGTTTGTTGCTGGAAGTGGGTTCCTGTTGGAGTCAGCCCTGGTTGAGCTGCGCGTTCTGACGTTGTGGACTCTGCGCTGCCCAGTGCCTGCTTCCTCCCCGGAGGGCCTACTCGCTACTCCCGTGTGACGTTCTGGTCTTGGGGCTCGTCTAAGTGACCCGGGTGGCCAACCTGCGGGTCCTTCGCCAGAGGGGATTTTAGCCGAGCGTCACTCCGAAGATTCGTATGCCACGGATGTCACCTTGGGGTTGGCGTCCTGTCAGCGCTGCCAAAGTCTTCAGGCCGGCCGGCGTGCCGCGCCTATGTCGTCCAGAGGTGTTGGCGAGCGGTGTTGGCAGTCCGGCTATATTTGGAATGACCCCCTGCATTACTGCAAAGTAAAAAAATTTACTGCAAGTACATGTGTAGACATTTTTGTTTACATTGCTCAAAAATCCCAGGAGGAGATAGATTTTAGCTGCTTTTCCTATAATTCAAAATGATGGGAGATCTAAAGGTCAAAGGTCAAAAGTCATAGTGTGAAAGTTGTTTGTCATGAAGAGACGCATATGTGTATTGAAGTTTCATGGATGCACGTTAAACAGGGCATGAGTTTACATTTTTCAATTGATCGCTATAGAGCCACCCTTTGGCCAATAGTTTCGTGGCTTGGCCGATTGGCATAGCCCTCTACCATATTGACGATTTTCGTAAAAAGGGACTGCAATTAGGCCGTGACAGAAAAAACGGCGGAAGAATAATAAAAGGTAGAGATGGCCCCTTAACTCATCTAGTGCCACTGGACGTCTAAGACGTCCCGTTCTAATAAGCCCTGAGTGCCATTGGACGTCAAAGACGTACAAACAAACAAAAAAGTTCAGAACCCAAGATATGATGATTTGAAAATATTCTGCTCCATTCACTTTGTTTAACTTCTTCCTGAAAAAGGCTGTATCTCGGCTCCTAAGCACTTTTTTTTTTACATTGGCACTCAGAGCCAAACTGCCATAAATAAGCTGGGGACTGAATGAGTTGATAAAAATAATAACTAGAAAAAGTGCTCCTCGGAGCACAGGTCTCTGCCAGGTCGGGTACGTTATCATGGGCTCCTGGTGGCGCTATAATAGGCCAATGTGAAAAGGGTGGCTGTTTATTCTTAGGCCTTTCACGCCAATCGGACACTGCATTCATGATTTGAGGCATTTTGTTCCAAAAATGTGTTTTGCTAAATTAGACCTGCTGGTGGCGCTATAACAGGCCAATGTGAAAAGGGTGGCATTTCTTCCTCGGCCTAGTGGGAATATGCGTGTGAAATTTCACGGAAATCGCAAGCTGCTCATGATTTGAGGCATTTTGTTCAAAACGGACCAAACTTGCAAACTTTGGAAGCTAACCTTAGCCAATGAGGATGGAATATGTGAAATGGGACAGATCCGTGTTGATCACATGACTACAGAGATACTATACTCATCTTTCTGGAGGCCGAAAGAGGAGATAGTACCAGTTTCCCTGTAGACAGACGACCCCCCCCCCCTCCTCTTTTTTGTACATATTTTGTATTTCCTCATGCATTTTTTGTATATAATCGTTATTTTTCCATGCTTCACACCCCCCCCCTTTTTTTGTACATTTATTTTAATTGTTTTCATGCTCCTTTTTTTTTGGTACATATTTGTATTTTTTCTGTATTATCTGTATTTTCATATTGATTTTTGAACTGTTTGGTTGCTACTATATATGTCTATGAAATTAATTGAAGGACCCCAACGGAAACAAGTCCGCAAGGACTTTTTTGGCCGGACCTTTTAGACAAAAGCATTATAAATGTAACTGTGTTGTTTTACATTATTTTGCCTAATAAAAATGTCAATCAATCAAACAATCAATACTGTATACCGATTTGCATGACGTTTGGATATAATCTGTAGGAGTAAAATCTGGTGGCGCTATAAAAGGCCCATGTGAACAATTTGGGCAGAGGTTCTGAATTGGCATCCAGGGAGTGTGTGTGTACAGTTTGGCAGTGACCAGTCATTTATTTCTGGAAACACAGCAATCGAGTGATACTAAAAAGAGAATATGCTTTGTAATTTGTACTTTTTTCCCCCTTTTTTTCTTGCAGCATATCAACTCTGTCTGGTTGAAACCTCTGTCCAAAACTGTTACTTTTCAGGATAAAAAAAAAAAATAGCAATAGTAGCTGATCTTCAAGCTCAAACGCGTCGAGCTTGCAAATGTGCTATTTTTAAAGTTTTTATGTGACGCTGTAGTATGATCAAGTAGGGCATTCATTTTCGAAAAAAACACAGAAAAACTATATACTGTATGGAGATAAGATCTGCCCCGACCGCAACGATATACTTTTGAATATTTCAGTATTTTTTAAAGTACTCTGACTAAGCAACTTTCACTTGTAGTGGAGTAATATAAGACCAGGTTATCTGTACTTTGACTCAAGTACTGGGGTTGAATACCTTGTCTGCCACTGGTCGCATTGCATCATTATCTCATCGATGTCGTCACAGATTCGCCGGCTTCCTTCGGCTGCATGACTAACACACTGTGTCAGCGCCTCGCCCTTCCGCGCGGCGTAATGGCATTACGGACCCTAACCCTAACCCTAACCCTATAGTAAAATTGGCTTAAAGGAGTTGTTCCCCCAAAAATGTATTATTTATATTATAGCATTCAATATGCCTATATATGGTTATATACTGATGACATCAGGGATCTCCATAATTGGGTATAAAAAGAACAAGGACTGACAGATCCAGATATCTCCATATATGGGCATAAAAAAGACAAGGACTGACGTATCCAGGGATCTCCATATATGGGCATAAAAGGGACAAGGACTGACAGATACAGAGATCTCCATATATGGGCATAAAAAGGACAAGGATCTCCACACAGTGGTCTCCAGCTGGTCCAGAAGGCTAAAGTACGCCCCTAAAGGCAAAACCACACCCCTCTGCCATGGGTACCTCCAGCTCCAGAGGGACCTCTGGGTACCTAGAGGGACCTCTGGGTACCTCAGGAGACAAAACCACCTGGAAACCACTGTATATGGGCATAAACGGGACACGGACTGATAGATACAGAAATCTCCATATATGGGCATATCAGTCGGATCGGCGGTCCGACGTAAGTATGAGAGTCGCGTAGCCAAAAAAAAAAAAGCTTAATATGTTACATTGAAACTAATGCAGAGCCTACTGGAACTCCTGTCACTCAGAGGGCCGTAGTTCACATTCCGTATGTCTCTGTGCTTTGGTAATCACACTGTGTGAAAGAAGACAAGTATGGCTACGTCTTGAAAATAAAAGTGTGTTTAACCCATTAATACCTGGAACGCATCTGTGTCACTTTAGATTTCTTTGGCTATTCAAAAATAGCAGATATACAAGCTCATAGCGCGGCACCGAGTGCCGCGCTACGAGCTTGTAGATCTGCTATTTTTGAAAAATCGTGAAAAAATATTTTTCAGATTCTTTTTCAAAAAACTGTTAGGATTTAGAAAACATTTTTAAGAATCGCCTCAGGTCTTAATGGGTTAAGTTGAATGTTTTGGCCGTGAGGACCCAGTACTGTACTGTGTTATCCTTTTAGCCTTAATGTCAGACTGTACCTCTGTGCTGTTTACATCTCTGACTGATAAAGTATTCAATCAATCAATCAATCAAAGGTGTACCTGTGTTGTCACCAAAGTGCAGAACAGAGTGGAAGTCCAGACACGCAACCTGCTTCTTAACCCTTTAAGACCGGGGGACGCATCTGTGTCTTTATCCATATTTTATACTTTTGGCTATTAAAAAATAGCAGATATACAAGCTCATAGCGCGGCACCGAGTGCCGCGCTATGAGCTTGTAGATCTGCTATTTTTTTTTAAATCGTGTTTTTTTTGTGCAAATCTTTGAATATATATCTATAAAGCAATTGTTTTTTACTCAAATCTTTGCTTCTGGGGGTCCCTGGATTATTATTTTTTGAGATGGGGGTCCGCAGCCAAATACATATCGTTGTGGGGCTCCTTGACACTGACATTAATATTATAGCAACATAAGTGTTTCAGAAAACTGTTTTAAACTGATTTAGAAGACATTTGTAGAATCCCCAGAAGCAATAACATTTTAGCTAGAAATGCTCGCTTTAAATATATATATATTCAAAGATTTGCACAACATTTTTCACGATTTTTCAAAAATAGCTCATAGCGCGGCACTCGGTGCCGCGCTATGAGCTTGTATATCTGCTATTTTTGAATAGCCAAAGAAATCTAAAAATGACACACAGATGCGTTCTCAGGTCTTAAAGAGTTAAAGATCTCTAGATGAACGTCATCCAGTTTACCATCCCTCGCTGAGAGAGAGAGAGAGAGAATATAATTAATATATTGACCCAAAAGGAACAACAACAAAAAGTATTCCATAAGGGTTGCGCTGGGCGGACACGGTCTCCTCGGAAACCAAAGAAGTTGATCAAATAGAATACATGTTTAGTTACTCTATCATCTATTTCTCGCTTTAAATATTTCAAAAACATCCTTGAGAGCAACGTTTAGTTGTAAATGACTTGGTGTGTGTTTGCATTGAACCAAGCCGTGTAATAATGCACGTTACTGCATGTGCATGTATGTAACGGTCTGTAGTTTTGTTCATTTAGCTTTATTGCATCATTATCTCATCCGAACAACGGGGTTTAGGGGGTCAATGATGTCGTCACAGATTCGCCGGCTTCCCTCGGCTGCCGAAGGTGGAGAATATGTTTTCGCTTTGTGTGAGCAAACATTGTTAGCCAAGCTAACATTGGGCAAGCTCCACGTGACACGTGTCAATTTGTCGACACCAATGCCTCTGATTGGCTAGAGGGACACGTGACGAAATAAAATTCTATAAATAGGTGTGTCACTTCAAAAAGCTTCTACTTTTTGAAGTGAGGTAAAACAGGATCAATCAGACTTGATTGGAACAGTACCTTCAGTAAGTCCAAGTCATCCGTCTGTGCGTGTGTGTTTCCCTCTGAGAACACCTAACATTGGTCAAGCAAAGGCGCAGAAGGCCAAAGCTAAGAAAGCATACTCATCTACAATTGTAACGTAGAAGAGGACTAGAGTTGAAATGATCCCACAACAAAGCCGAACTCTTAATACGTGTCAATATGTTGACATCAATGTCTCTGATTGGCTAGAGGGACGCATGACGAAATACAATCCTATAATAAAAAGGTGTGTCACTTCAAAAAGCCGTTTACGTTTTTGAAGCGAGGTAAGACAGGATCAATCAGTCTTGATTGGAACAGTATCTTCTAGTCCAAATCACCCGTCCGTGCGTGCGTTTTTATTTAACTACAGTATATATCTTTTACTCTACTGTATCTCATTAGTTATTGCTATGATAATATAATTGCTATAGTCTGCTGGCGGAGACTTGTGCTCCGAGGAGCACATTTTCTAGTTATTATTATTATTACTAATAATGGAGTATAGGCTCCAATGCCCAATCGGTCTTTACTGCGCGTCACTTCCCGTTTCCTGTCACTCTCCATCGTGCAAAAGCCAAATAAAAGGCGGGAAAGCCCAAACAATATCTTGTCTGTATGTCCGCCGGTCTGCGGAGGATGCACCCAATCTCTGTCTGTCTGTCCGCCGGTCTGCGGAGGATGCACCCAGTCTCTGTCTGTTTTGGTTTGATTTATTTAGCACACATTTTAAAAACAATACAAAAACACTACCACAAAATATAGGAGGGAAAAGTGCCAGGAGGGGTCAAGAAGCCAAAAAGGGTTTATACGAGGCCTCTACCTATGTATAACACAATAACAAACATTAGCAGAACAATTAGCCAACAAAGTTGGCACGTATAATTATATAAAATGTGTTAGGGGAGGAGTGTGGGCACCGGCTTCCCTGATTGGCCCCACAGATTGCAGTAGTTAACCAGCATGTATTATGGAGTTTGGAGTCAGCGTTGGGAGAGGGTCTCTTTGCACACATATGTCTCAGTGCTCTGGCTATAAGAGCTGCTTTCCCCTCCGTTAATGTACTTACACCATGTGTAGTTTAATGTACTTACACCATGTGTAGTTTAATGTACTTACACCGTGTGTAGTTTAATGTACTTACACCATGTGTAGTTTAATGTACTTACACCATGTGTAGTTTAATGTACTTACACCGTGTGTAGTTTAATGTACTTACACCATGTGTAGTTTAATGTACTTACACCATGTGTAGTTTAATGTACTTACACCATGTGTAGTTTAATGTACTTACACCATGTGTAGTTTAATGTACTTACACCATGTGTAGTTTAATGTACTTACACCATGTGTAGTTTAATGTACTTACACCATGTGTAGTTTAATGTACTTACACCATGTGTAGTTTAATGTACTTACACCATGTGTAGTTTAATGTACTTACACCATGTGTAGTTGCGAACGCGGAAGGAGGCGCGCCTCCGACCAAGTGGAGCTTACTATATCATCGTGCTTGCGTTGTGTGTGTGTCTGTCCCATATTTATGGTCTTTCCGTCTGTGTTCACGGCTTCACGCTCTCATTGGCTCGCGCCCCCATGTGACTCGAGACTCCGTGCTGAAATGCCAGCAGCTGCACTGCCTGTATACAGCCGGCAGATTGCGGCAGAGTGCACTACTACAGTGTGGTTGAAATATGGCAGCCACAGTCAATCTGCGTTCGCTTCCAGCGTTCGCGCGTCTTACTTGTTTAATGTACTTACACCATGTGTAGTTTAATGTACTTACACCATGTGTAGTTTGATGTACTTACACCATGTGTAGTTTGATGTACTTACACCATGTGTAGTTTGATGTACTTACACCATGTGTAGTTTGATGTACTTACACCATGTGTAGTTTAATGTACTTACACCATGTGTAGTTTAATGTACTTACACCATGTGTAGTTTGATGTACTTACACCATGTGTAGTTTAATGTACTTACACCATGTGTAGTTTGATGTACTTACACCATGTGTAGTTTAATGTACTTACACCATGTGTAGTTTGATGTACTTACACCATGTGTAGTTTGATGTACTTACACCATGTGTAGTTTAATGTACTTACACCATGTGTAGTTTGATGTACTTACACCATGTGTAGTTTGATGTACTTACACCATGTGTAGTTTAATGTACTTACACCATGTGTAGTTTAATGTACTTACACCATGTGTAGTTTAATGTACTTACACCATGTGTAGTTTAATGTACTTACACCATGTGTAGTTTAATGTACTTACACCATGTGTAGTTTGATGTACTTACACCATGTGTAGTTTAATGTACTTACACCATGTGTAGTTTAATGTACTTACACCATGTGTAGTTTAATGTACTTACACCATGTGTAGTTTAATGTACTTACACTATGTGTAGTTTAATGTACTTACACCATGTGTAGTTTGATGTACTTACACCATGTGTAGTTTAATGTACTTACACCATGTGTAGTTTAATGTGCTTACACCATGTGTAGTTTAATGTACTTACACTATGTGTAGTTTAATGTACTTACACCATGTGTAGTTTAATGTACTTACACCATGTGTAGTTTGATGTACTTACACCATATGTAGTTTAATGTACTTACACCATGTGTAGTTTAATGTACTTACACTATGTGTAGTTTAATGTACTTACACCATGTGTAGTTTAATGTACTTACACCATGTGTAGTTTGTATGAAACTCCATTATTGCACAATCATTTTGTCCACTAGGTCGCCCTAGCGCCGGAAGTGGTCTGACGCGATATATACGTCACACTTCTGCAGTCACACAGCGCATGATGGTGTGTGTGTGTGTGTGTGTGTGTGTGTGTGTGTGTGTGTGTGTGTGTGTGTGTGTGTGTGTGTGTGTGTGTGTGTGTGTGTGTGTGTGTGTGTGTGTGTGTGTGTGTGTGTGTGTGTGTGTGTGTGCGTGCGTGTGTCTCACACAGAGACAGACACTAGCAGCTTGTAGATCTGATACTCATACTTTTGCACATTTACTCAAGTATCATTTTGAACACGTTTACTTGAGTAAAATATCTGAGTACTTCTTCCACCACTGCATACAGCATGGTGTATTTTGCTCAGAAAGGACAGAGTTGTGTAACTGGTGATATAAGACGTCCTTGCTCCCTGACCTTCTCTTTCTCTGCTGTGACTATACGGTACATACACCATGCCTCTGCACAGACCACCTCACCACCACCCTGTTCAAGTTGGTATTATACTGAGGGGTGCATGGGGTTAATGAAAGATACACTGTGTTATATTGGGGAACATTTTGTATTAACCAGTAGAGAATACTTTTTTACCAAAGTACTGTCAACCTCGTCTGGTTCTCTCAATAGAGTGATTCAGCATTATACAACCACAATGATTCTCCTAGTCGAAACATTGTTTAGTTTGGTAGAATGGTTTTGTTTGGTATAATAATGGTTTGGTACTGTATGTCCATCTTTTATTATAAGTCGTGGCGCGACTAGCGAGACTACACAGATTGCTTCGCATTATGTGGGGAACAAAAACAATGCGACGCCAAACGGAAACCAACCACTGGAACACCATTTATTTTTCCCTAAACCAGTTCACACCAGTTTGATAACGAATACCAGGCTTTCCTCCGCGGTGGAAAGCCTGGTGACGCCAGTCCAGGTTAGTTCATAACTAACAACTAACCAGAGAGTACCTTTATATGTTTACCTGTGTTTTATCCCACACAACAGTGTTGATTTTGACAGCAGATTTAGATGTAGTTTTAGTAATAGTCTTTTGAATAAAATTCCATTTAGTTTTAGTCATATTTTAGTCACCTGAAATGTTTTAGTTATTGTCTAGTTTAGTCGACTAAATATCATAAGATTATAGTCGACTGAATCTACAGTTGATTTCGTCGCCAAGTTTTTAATTTCAATTTAACACTTGGTTGCATGCTGAAAATAGCCGATCTACAAGCTCACAACGTGTCGCAGCGCAACGTGTTGTGAGCTCAACCAAACATAAAATGACTCTTTTAGTTCTACTGGATCTCTTCTCCACTAGATCCCTCACTGACATTTTAGTCTAGTTTTAATTTGTTGAAGATATTGTCAATATATTTAGTCTTAGTTTTAGTCATCAAAGCTTAGTTTTTATTTCGCTTTTATTTAGTTTTCGTCAGTAAAAAAAGGCAGTCGACGAACATTTTTCGTCATAGTTTTGGTCGAGGAAATCAACACTGCCAACACTCCACGCCACCGTTCCCTCCGTTTCAAATGGAACAGCCAGGGAGGGAAACCGTGTGGGATGTAATACAGCCGCAATCCAATTTATACCGGGGGGAAATAAAGATGTCTCATAACACCTATTGTGAGCCACAGTTACCATCAGTCATGGTGCTATGAGTTATACCAACCAGGGTAGAGTCCTCTTTTGTCTCTCTATCTTTGTAGCTTAGCCTGTAATGACATCTCAGGCCTGTGATGAGTTCAATGCTCACACTCTGTCTGTTTCAGAGAGAGAGAGGATCCTCATTAACCCATTCAGACTGGGAACGCATTTACTGTGTCATTCTTAGCTATAACCATTATTTTATACTTTGGGCTATTCAAAAATAGCAGATATTGTGGAAGTTAGTGAGAATGAGACGAACAGACGGAGTATGGAGTCTCTGATCTTTACTTCCACAAGCTCTATCTGCTTGTAGATCTGCTATTTAAAAAAAATCTTTAACATTTGTGCAAATCTTTGAATACATAATACATTTTTAAGTCAAATCTTTGCTTCTGGGGCTCCCTGGCCTGGAACTGGAATTTTGAGATGGGGGTCGGCGGACAAGTACATAGCATTTAGGATATGATGGTTCTACACCTAAGGCTCCTAGGCTGTTCCATCACACAGCCACCCCCCTTTAGAGCTCCTAGGCTGTTCCATCACGCAGCCACCCCCCTTTAGAGCTCCTAGGCTGTTCCATCACACAGCCACCCCCCTTTAGAGCTCCTAGGCTGTTCCATCACGCAGCCACCCCCCTTTAGAGCTCCTAGGCTGTTCCATCACGCAGCCACCCCCCTTTAGAGCTCCTAGGCTGTTCCATCACGCAGCCACCCCCCTTTAGAGCTCCTAGGCTGTTCCATCACACAGCCACCCCCCTTTAGAGCTCCTAGGCTGTTCCATCACGCAGTCATCCCCCCTTTAGAGCTCCTAGGCTGTTCCATCACGCAGCCACCCCCCTTTAGAGCTCCTAGGCTGTTCCATCACACAGCCACCCCCCTTTAGAGCTCCTAGGCTGTTCCATCACGCAGCCACCCCCCTTTAGAGCTCCTAGGCTGTTCCATCACACAGCCACCCCCCTTTAGAGCTCCTAGGCTGTTCCATCACGCAGCCACCCCCCTTTAGAGCTCCTAGGCTGTTCCATCACGCAGCCACCCCCCTTTAGAGCTCCTAGGCTGTTCCATCACGCAGCCACCCCCCTTTAGAGCTCCTAGGCTGTTCCATCACACAGCCACCCCCCTTTAGAGCTCCTAGGCTGTTCCATCACGCAGTCATCCCCCCTTTAGAGCTCCTAGGCTGTTCCATCACGCAGCCACCCCCCTTTAGAGCTCCTAGGCTGTTCCATCACACAGCCACCCCCCTTTAGAGCTCCTAGGCTGTTCCATCACGCAGCCACCCCCCTTTAGAGCTCCTAGGCTGTTCCATCACGCAGCCACCCCCCTTTAGAGCTCCTAGGCTGTTCCATCACGCAGTCATCCCCCCTTTAGAGCTCCTAGGCTGTTCCATCACGCAGCCACCCCCCTTTAGAGCTCCTAGGCTGTTCCATCACACAGCCACCCCCCTTTAGAGCTCCTAGGCTGTTCCATCACGCAGCCACCCCCCTTTAGAGCTCCTAGGCTGTTCCATCACGCAGCCACCCCCCTTTAGAGCTCCTAGGCTGTTCCATCACGCAGCCACCCCCCTTTAGAGCTCCTAGGCTGTTCCATCACACAGCCACCCCCCTTTAGAGCTCCTAGGCTGTTCCATCACGCAGTCATCCCCCCTTTAGAGCTCCTAGGCTGTTCCATCACGCAGTCATCCCCCCTTTAGAGCTCCTAGGCTGTTCCATCACGCAGCCACCCCCCCTTTAGAGCTCTTTTTAGACACTGATAACTAGAATAATGGGGGAACCGTTCGCACCTTTAAAATCACTCTTTTGGGGATATTATATCATTTCTACGTACGGCCTTGTACAGCCAGCGGATGGCAATTTACTAAATAAATGCAAATTTAAAATTGCCCCCCCCCCCCCATCACACGCAGCAACAGGCTGTAAATAGGCAGAGCGCTAAAAAGGACATCCATCACAATTCTTTGGGGGTTTAATGGTAATGTTATGTGTGAAGTGTTGGTTGTGGGAAGGCGTTGAGACCAGAGCTAAATCATGGGAGTATTGGCTTTCTGAAGCAGATGCTCTGCATTTTAAACAAGCAGTGGATGAGCTGCTAAGGTTAAACATTCAGGACCAAACGCTTCCATTATAATTTCCCACTGGCTCTCTGGTGAAAGAGAACTGTGGTTATTATTTCTTTTTGTTGCACAAGGACAGTTCATGTGGTTGAAATGCATTGTAAACAACTGGCACATACTGGATAAATCATCACCGTTTTCGCTAATCTACAGTATTTAAATTCCTCATTGTGATTTGGGATATCAACCATAGTTTTTGTGTGTGTGTGCGTGTGCCTGTGTGCCTCGTGCGTTTGCGTGCTCGCGTGTGTGTGTGTGTGTGTGTGTGTGTGTGTGTGTTGTCGATTTTTGTATTGTAAATAATGGATTTTTGTGTGGAAGAATGCAGATGCTAGGTTGGATTCATTGTTTACATGGTATATCCTATAGTTTCATCATTCAATGTACAGATTATTATTTTGACAGTAGATTATTTAGACTGTAGATCCTAGTTTACTGAGGCACTACACTGTCTCTATGCATGTGATGTATGTGTTTACCAGTGGTGGAAGAAGTACTCAGATATTTTACTAATTAAAAGCAATACCACAATATAAAGTAAAAGGCCTGTGTTCAAAATGTTACTTGAGTAAAAGTAATCAAGAAAAAAGCTGCAAAAATATGCTGAAAGTATCAAAAGTAAGATTAAGTAAAAACTAAAATGTTTTCAAATAGCCTAGGTATAAAATAGGGGCTAAAGTGGTTAATGTATGTTTTATAATATAATATCTAATAATAATTTATATCTGCAAAGTAACTAGTAACTAAAGTTGTCAAATAATTGTAGTGGAGTAAAAGTACAATATTTGCCTCTGAGATGTAGTGGATAGAAGTAAGAATATAGAAAATTGTAAATTCTCCAGTAAAGTAAAAAAAAAAAGTAAAAAAAATCTTACTTGAGTACATGTACTTAGTTACTTTACACCACTGGTGTTTACCTTCATGCTTATTGTATGTCGCTCTGCTAAATGCCTAAAGTGTAAGCACAGCTCGTGGTCTGTCTGTCTGTCTGTCTGTCTGTCTGTCTGTGACATTTAGCCTGATAAGGCTACGGTGCTCGTGATCCATCTGCTGCAGATGAAATAATAATAATAATAATAATAATAATAATCTAAGGCACAGAACATGAAAGCCTCAGAAGGACTGGCCCTGCAGTTGGAGCTACAGACAGTTAGCAGATAAGCGCATCTAGCTGGTCCAAAAAGATGAAACGAATCAAATGTAAGTGGAAACCTATCATTTATCTGCATTATGAGCGGCACAGACTTCAAAAAGAAATTGCAATTAGAACAGAAGTTCAAAGCCGCTCTCATGCATCGGTAAACAAACATTAGGAGGTGTGAGCGTGGTGGCGGTGGCGAGACGACGCCCGTTTGATCGCCTTGACGACGCCCGTTTGATCGCCAGAGGTCAAACGGGGGGAGTCTCTCTTTAGTATGTGTGCCAGTTTAACCACTTAAACCCTATATATACTTAGCTGACTGAGGTCTCAGGGGAATACTGTATATTATAGTAATTATAATAATACTTTACCTCTGCATTCTACCATCCTATAGGAGCAGTGAACAGCTGTTGGTGTGAAGCGCTCTGACACCTTGCTGAGGCCTAGTGGAATCGAACCTGCCTTCCCAGGCGGGCTCTCTAACCATTCAGCTATGAGGTTGTAGATTGGATGTTTTCTCTTTTTCTTGTACAACAAAGTATATCGTCGGGTGAAAACCTCATGTGTGCAAAACTTTTTAAGGATTTAAATAAAAAAAATAGCAAAAGTAGCAGATCTACAAGCTCAAAACGTGTGGCTTCGCGCAGTTTTCGAGCTTGGAGATCTGCTACTTTTGATACTTTTGTGTGACACTGTAATAAGTAGGCCGTTAATTTACAAAATAACAACCCAAAGTTAGAATATGGAGATAAGAGGTTTCTGCCCGACAGGCGACAGCAATAATATACAGAGTAAAGCTTATGTTTATCAAAGGAAAGGCTTTTAAACCCATGAAGAATCCATGAAGAAAACCCAAGCCCCCAGAACCCAGAGAGAGCAGTGAAGCGCATTGGACATGCTGGCCGTTCATAGGTACTGCAGCTTATTACGGCTGGGGCCAAACACATGAATGAGCGAAAGCGGTTTCGTCCAATGTTGGCACAGAGGTGACACCACTGTACTGCACACAGAGGTGACACCACTGTACTGCACACAGAGGTGACACCACTGTACTGCACACAGAGGTGACACCACTGTACTGCACACAGAGGTGACACCACTGTACTGCACATGTGAGACGACTCACAGAGTGACCCAAAACGCATCACATAGGCCCCGCCCGTCACATTTCCCAACCCTGAAGAAGGGGTGTAAAGGGAGAACGCGCTGGGTGAGCAACTCCATACAAGTGAATGGGCGGGGATTTTAGTTACCTCTCTATTATTTGTAACTCTATGAGAAAAGCTGATATTGAAGCCATACAGTGTCTACAGCCAAATCATGAAGTGCACCTTTAGTAACAAACAGGTCAAGGTCACGCCGGTCACCGGCTAAGAGGTCTGCTGGAAAACAATTACTGGCTTGTCAGACTCAGTGGGAGGATGCTGGCCGAGTGGAACACTTTTACACATCATGGATGAACCAGAGAGCACATTGTCTGGACTGACGGCCTATAGGCCTGGATTACCCACGCTTTTGGCTCGCGGGCAAAGAGCCCAAGATTAACTGCCGAGCGGGGCCCAAGGCCAGCAGGGGTTTGACCTCAGGGGCCAAATGGACGGTTATATTTCAGGCCAGGGTTTTCAGTCAGATCAGAGGAGATTTATTTCTCTCTCCTAGCATGGTTTAACTCAGGGGGCTGCATTCTAAACCAGCCATAAATCAACACACCACTCCTCCTGTGGAAACAGGGTTTTTTTGGGAGGGGGGGGGCTCCCTCATCTAACACTAATTTATTGTTGGAGGTAAACTTTGCTCCATTGGCATACTTGGTTCTAGTTGTGGGCTTTTGGATAAACAGTTCCCAAATCTGCTCCAGTTCTCACAAACCGTACCATGCACTACTAAGGGCACGAAAGCACCCACTCACAATGCGTCGCGATGCAACGCATTGTGAGCTTGTAGATCTGCTATTTTCAAACATTTGAAAACTTGAAATGGGACATTCTGCATAATGAGTTATTTTACCTTTTGGTACTTTAAGTATATTTTGATGCCAATACTTTTGTACTTTTACGCAAGTAAATTTAGAATTCTGGACTTTTACTTGTTACAGGTCATTTCTACATTGCAGTATTGATACTTTTACTTAAGTAGAACATGTGAGTACTTTTCCCACCACTGCATATAATTACAAGGGGATTGTCATTTATCTTGTGGAAATATATATGTTACAGGGAAATTGGAAAACCAGTGAAATTGAAAAAGGAGCGCTCGTTTTCACCCCCCCCTCGCTTCCACCCCCCCCTCGCTTCCCCCTTTGATATCGATTCACTTTGATTGCGACTGGTGACCTTAATCTGTCTATGTAATCAACACACCTGTTAATAGGCAATTCTGTACAACCAACACTAGAGGGCAATGCAAGCCACACTAGAGCGCCACACTAGAGCCCCCCCCCACACACGCACGCACGCACGCACGCATGCACACTAATTAGAGAGTGTCGTGGATAGTAACCCATGAAAAGATCTATTCTGTCCCTATCGGTTTACAACTCGGACGGCGCTGAGTCGACTAGCAGGCCTTGAGGCCGAGGAGGCGCGCCCGAGCGCCTCCAGGCGCGAGTGCCCGCGCCGACCGGCCGATGAGTCGGGGCGCCTCCGTCATGGACAATAACTTTTATCACCGTCTCGCGAGTTAAAAATACAGCGTTTTTTTTTTTTTTAGAGGCACGGTGGCGCAGTCGGTAGCGCTGTCGCCTCACAGCTAGAAGGTCCTGGGTTCGATTCCCGCCGGGGACGCTGTGGGCGCTGGGGGCGTGTCTTCTCCTCCGCGTCATCAGCGCCCATACCCTAGGTGGGGTTGGTGAAAGGGTCTACTCTGTGTGGAGTTTGCATGTTCTCCCCGTGTCTCCTAGGATAGTTAATACCCTCACAAAAACATGTAGTAATCCTGGTCTCTATACCGCCTCCCCCATGACAGCCGGGGCGCCTGATGGAGGGGAAGGGAACTGGTTGGAATAACGTGTTCCTTCCACGCGCTACGTCCAACCAGGGAAACTCCCCCCTGTCAGGTGACAAGAAGGTCAGTTGGCGAGGGACAGCGAGTGCATTTTCCGGCAGCGGAAGCTGCCGCGGAGCTGCCGGCGGCGCCAGAGTTGGGGCAAACGCAGTCAGTGGGGCAAACGCAGTCCCCACCAATATTATTTACGATTCTGTGCCTATCGGTACATAACTCGGACGGCGCTTAGTCGACTAGCAGACCATCGGCCGGTCGTCGCGGGCACTCGCGCCTGGAGGCGCTCGGGCGCGACTCCTTGGCCTCAAGGTCTGCTGAGTCGGCGCGCCTCCGTCATGGTCCAAAACTATACTTTATCGGCGAAAAAAAGAAGAAAGAAGTCCCCGCCCGTGCCCGCTCCGCCGGCAGCTGCCGCTGCTCCACCGGCAGCTGCCGCTCCACCGCCGGCAGCCCACCGGCAGTCACTGCCGGCAGCTGCCGCTCCTCCACCGGCAGTTCCGCGGCAGTTCCGCGGCAGCTTCCACTGCCGTAAAATGCACTCGCTCCTTCTGCAGTTGGCTCTCATGCATTGAAGGAAGCATGAGCTCGGCCCTGGCCTCCCTACTGTGGGGGACTGGTGTAGTGCTGGTGTAGGGCTGGTATAGCGCCCAGGGTCACTTAGGAAATTGGCACCGGGTGAAGAAAATGGGTTACAAAAATCGCGGGATAAAAATTTTAAATAAAAAATACAGCGTTACTCAGTTTGGCTAACCGCTTCATTATCCAACCTGTCATAGAATATTTCTCTCATATTATCCATTTTATTTTCAGCGCTCCTCCTCCTCGCACCGAAGCCCCGCGCCTAAAAACGAGCGTACTTTTCCAATTTCCCAACAAATGCCAATTTCCCTGTAACATATACACCAGTATATATGTCTATAATAGCAAGTGACACTTGGTACTGACCCATATACAGCTACATCCCATTGTGTCCATGTTCTCAGATATACTACGGTCCACAACGCACACAAACAATTCAAGATGGCCGGGGGGGGGGGGGGGGTCTTTACAGAAAAGCAGAGGATATTAAAATCCTGGGATAGAGAGGAATGTTTAGCATTATCACAGGTGACAAAAGATCCCGACAACCACCACCCAGACAGCTTGTATATTGCATCTGCCATTTATCAAACGGCGACATTTCATCCTAACGTGTCAGCGAGGCAGCAGCGAGACACCGCCGTGAAAAACGACGCGCTTGTAAATCTATAAATCATCTCTGGCCACAACGTGCTTGATTTGGGACAAAATGGTGAGTGACAGGTGATGTTCACCTTTCAATGGCGTGGCCCCTCATGTGACGATGAGGCTCCTGAGTCCTGAAAGTGCTTTTGGAAGCGGTGCTCTGGTGCCTTTTGGACTTCACAGTGTTTTCCTGTCAGCGCGTTCCCTATAGTCTGGCACAATGTTCAAACGCTTCCATCATTCAGTCTGGAGCATACATGGGCCACATGCGGCCCCCACCTTCACAGGTTAATAGAATATCAGAATAGTGATATATTATTGATTTCAGTTACAATTCCAAACATGCAAACATGACCCGCTTTAATAACTTCAGTCTATATTAGTAGCTTAATGACTAGTATTCAAATGTTATTGTCTTTTTTTATGTCCAATGTATTCATATTTATGTTCATAAAGTTAACATAAGTATAACTAAATGCATTTGAAATAATTTTTTTTTTTAACTTTTCAGGATTCCAATTCAAAAATAGCAGATCTACAAGCTCAAAACGTGTCGCAGTGCGATGCGTTTTGAGCTTGTAGATCTGCTATTTTTGCTACTTGTGTGTGACATAGAATGGTCGAAGTACGGCATTCATTCACGAAAAAAGTTAAACTACAGAGATAAGAGGTGTCTGCCCGACAGACGACAGTATATGTAATGTGTTCCTCTGGAGTGAATGTGTAAATATATAGTGTCCCTCTGGAGTGAGTGTGTAAATATATAGTGTCCCTCTGGAGTGAATGTGTAAATATATAGTGTCCCTCTGGAGTGAGTGTGTAAATATATAGTGTCCCTCTGGAGTGAGTGTGTAAATATATAGTGTCCCTCTGGAGTGAATGTGTAAATATATAGTGTCCCTCTGGAGTGAGTGTGTAAATATATAGTGTCCCTCTGGAGTGAGTGTGTAAATATATAGTGTCCCTCTGGAGTGAATGTGTAAATATATAGTGTCCCTCTGGAGTGAGTGTGTAAATATATAGTGTCCCTCTGGAGTGAGTGTGTAAATATATAGTGTCCCTCTGGAGTGAATGTGTAAATATATAGTGTCCCTCTGGAGTGAGTGTGTAAATATATAGTGTCCCTCTGGAGTGAGTGTGTAAATATATAGTGTCCCTCTGGAGTGAATGTGTAAATATATAGTGTCCCTCTGGAGTGAGTGTGTAAATATATAGTGTCCCTCTGGAGTGAGTGTGTAAATATATAGTGTCCCTCTGGAGTGAGTGTGTAAATATATAGTGTCCCTCTGGAGTGAGTGTGTAAATATATAGTGTCCCTCTGGAGTGAGTGTGTAAATATATAGTGTCCCTCTGGAGTGAATGTGTAAATATATAGTGTCCCTCTGGAGTGAATGTGTAAATATATAGTGTCCCTCTGGAGTGAATGTGTAAATATATAGTGTCCCTCTGGAGTGAGTGTGTAAATATATAGTGTCCCTCTGGAGTGAATGTGTAAATATATAGTGTCCCTCTGGAGTGAGTGTGTAAATATATAGTGTTCCTCTGGAGTGAATGTGTAAATATATAGTGTCCCTCTGGAGTGAGTGTGTAAATATATAGTGTCCCTCTGGAGTGAATGTGTAAATATATAGTGTCCCTCTGGAGTGAATGTGTAAATATATAGTGTCCCTCTGGAGTGAATGTGTAAATATATAGTGTCCCTCTGGAGTGAATGTGTAAATATATAGTGTTCCTCTGGAGTGAGTGTGTAAATATTTAGTGTCCCTCTGGAGTGAATGTGTAAATATATAGTGTCCCTCTGGAGTGAATGTGTAAATATATAGTGTTCCTCTGGAGTGAATGTGTAAATATATAGTGTCCCTCTGGAGTGAATGTGTAAATATAGTGTTCCTCTGGAGTGAGTGTGTAAATATATAGTGTTCCTCTGGAGTGAGTGTGTAAATATTTAGTGTCCCTCTGGAGTGAATGTGTAAATATATAGTGTCCCTCTGGAGTGAGTGTGTAAATATATAGTGTCCCTCTGGAGTGAATGTGTAAATATATAGTGTCCCTCTGGAGTGAGTGTGTAAATATATAGTGTTCCTCTGGAGTGAATGTGTAAATATATAGTGTCCCTCTGGAGTGAGTGTGTAAATATATAGTGTCCCTCTGGAGTGAATGTGTAAATATATAGTGTCCCTCTGGAGTGAATGTGTAAATATATAGTGTCCCTCTGGAGTGAATGTGTAAATATATAGTGTCCCTCTGGAGTGAGTGTGTAAATATATAGTGTCCCTCTGGAGTGAGTGTGTAAATATATAGTGTCCCTCTGGAGTGAATGTGTAAATATATAGTGTCCCTCTGGAGTGAGTGTGTAAATATATAGTGTCCCTCTGGAGTGAGTGTGTAAATATATAGTGTCCCTCTGGAGTGAATGTGTAAATATATAGTGTCCCTCTGGAGTGAGTGTGTAAATATATAGTGTCCCTCTGGAGTGAGTGTGTAAATATATAGTGTCCCTCTGGAGTGAATGTGTAAATATATAGTGTCCCTCTGGAGTGAGTGTGTAAATATATAGTGTCCCTCTGGAGTGAGTGTGTAAATATATAGTGTCCCTCTGGAGTGAATGTGTAAATATATAGTGTCCCTCTGGAGTGAGTGTGTAAATATATAGTGTCCCTCTGGAGTGAGTGTGTAAATATATAGTGTCCCTCTGGAGTGAGTGTGTAAATATATAGTGTCCCTCTGGAGTGAGTGTGTAAATATATAGTGTCCCTCTGGAGTGAGTGTGTAAATATATAGTGTCCCTCTGGAGTGAATGTGTAAATATATAGTGTCCCTCTGGAGTGAATGTGTAAATATATAGTGTCCCTCTGGAGTGAATGTGTAAATATATAGTGTCCCTCTGGAGTGAGTGTGTAAATATATAGTGTCCCTCTGGAGTGAATGTGTAAATATATAGTGTCCCTCTGGAGTGAGTGTGTAAATATATAGTGTTCCTCTGGAGTGAATGTGTAAATATATAGTGTCCCTCTGGAGTGAGTGTGTAAATATATAGTGTCCCTCTGGAGTGAATGTGTAAATATATAGTGTCCCTCTGGAGTGAATGTGTAAATATATAGTGTCCCTCTGGAGTGAATGTGTAAATATATAGTGTCCCTCTGGAGTGAATGTGTAAATATATAGTGTTCCTCTGGAGTGAGTGTGTAAATATTTAGTGTCCCTCTGGAGTGAATGTGTAAATATATAGTGTCCCTCTGGAGTGAATGTGTAAATATATAGTGTTCCTCTGGAGTGAATGTGTAAATATATAGTGTCCCTCTGGAGTGAATGTGTAAATATAGTGTTCCTCTGGAGTGAGTGTGTAAATATATAGTGTTCCTCTGGAGTGAGTGTGTAAATATTTAGTGTCCCTCTGGAGTGAATGTGTAAATATATAGTGTCCCTCTGGAGTGAGTGTGTAAATATATAGTGTCCCTCTGGAGTGAATGTGTAAATATATAGTGTCCCTCTGGAGTGAGTGTGTAAATATATAGTGTTCCTCTGGAGTGAATGTGTAAATATATAGTGTCCCTCTGGAGTGAGTGTGTAAATATATAGTGTCCCTCTGGAGTGAATGTGTAAATATATAGTGTCCCTCTGGAGTGAATGTGTAAATATATAGTGTCCCTCTGGAGTGAATGTGTAAATATATAGTGTCCCTCTGGAGTGAGTGTGTAAATATATAGTGTCCCTCTGGAGTGAGTGTGTAAATATATAGTGTCCCTCTGGAGTGAATGTGTAAATATATAGTGTCCCTCTGGAGTGAGTGTGTAAATATATAGTGTCCCTCTGGAGTGAGTGTGTAAATATATAGTGTCCCTCTGGAGTGAATGTGTAAATATATAGTGTCCCTCTGGAGTGAGTGTGTAAATATATAGTGTCCCTCTGGAGTGAGTGTGTAAATATATAGTGTCCCTCTGGAGTGAATGTGTAAATATATAGTGTCCCTCTGGAGTGAGTGTGTAAATATATAGTGTCCCTCTGGAGTGAGTGTGTAAATATATAGTGTCCCTCTGGAGTGAATGTGTAAATATATAGTGTCCCTCTGGAGTGAGTGTGTAAATATATAGTGTCCCTCTGGAGTGAGTGTGTAAATATATAGTGTCCCTCTGGAGTGAGTGTGTAAATATATAGTGTCCCTCTGGAGTGAGTGTGTAAATATATAGTGTCCCTCTGGAGTGAGTGTGTAAATATATAGTGTCCCTCTGGAGTGAATGTGTAAATATATAGTGTCCCTCTGGAGTGAATGTGTAAATATATAGTGTCCCTCTGGAGTGAATGTGTAAATATATAGTGTCCCTCTGGAGTGAGTGTGTAAATATATAGTGTCCCTCTGGAGTGAATGTGTAAATATATAGTGTCCCTCTGGAGTGAGTGTGTAAATATATAGTGTTCCTCTGGAGTGAATGTGTAAATATATAGTGTCCCTCTGGAGTGAGTGTGTAAATATATAGTGTCCCTCTGGAGTGAATGTGTAAATATATAGTGTCCCTCTGGAGTGAATGTGTAAATATATAGTGTCCCTCTGGAGTGAATGTGTAAATATATAGTGTCCCTCTGGAGTGAATGTGTAAATATATAGTGTTCCTCTGGAGTGAGTGTGTAAATATTTAGTGTCCCTCTGGAGTGAATGTGTAAATATATAGTGTCCCTCTGGAGTGAATGTGTAAATATATAGTGTTCCTCTGGAGTGAATGTGTAAATATATAGTGTCCCTCTGGAGTGAATGTGTAAATATAGTGTTCCTCTGGAGTGAGTGTGTAAATATATAGTGTTCCTCTGGAGTGAGTGTGTAAATATTTAGTGTCCCTCTGGAGTGAATGTGTAAATATATAGTGTCCCTCTGGAGTGAGTGTGTAAATATATAGTGTCCCTCTGGAGTGAATGTGTAAATATATAGTGTCCCTCTGGAGTGAGTGTGTAAATATATAGTGTTCCTCTGGAGTGAATGTGTAAATATATAGTGTCCCTCTGGAGTGAGTGTGTAAATATATAGTGTCCCTCTGGAGTGAATGTGTAAATATATAGTGTCCCTCTGGAGTGAATGTGTAAATATATAGTGTCCCTCTGGAGTGAATGTGTAAATATATAGTGTCCCTCTGGAGTGAGTGTGTAAATATATAGTGTCCCTCTGGAGTGAGTGTGTAAATATATAGTGTCCCTCTGGAGTGAATGTGTAAATATATAGTGTCCCTCTGGAGTGAGTGTGTAAATATATAGTGTCCCTCTGGAGTGAATGTGTAAATATATAGTGTCCCTCTGGAGTGAGTGTGTAAATATATAGTGTCCCTCTGGAGTGAATGTGTAAATATATAGTGTCCCTCTGGAGTGAATGTGTAAATATATAGTGTCCCTCTGGAGTGAATGTGTAAATATATAGTGTCCCTCTGGAGTGAATGTGTAAATATATAGTGTCCCTCTGGAGTGAGTGTGTAAATATATAGTGTCCCTCTGGAGTGAGTGTGTAAATATATAGTGTCCCTCTGGAGTGAGTGTGTAAATATATAGTGTCCCTCTGGAGTGAATGTGTAAATATATAGTGTCCCTCTGGAGTGAATGTGTAAATATATAGTGTCCCTCTGGAGTGAATGTGTAAATATATAGTGTCCCTCTGGAGTGAGTGTGTAAATATATAGTGTCCCTCTGGAGTGAGTGTGTAAATATATAGTGTCCCTCTGGAGTGAGTGTGTAAATATATAGTGTCCCTCTGGAGTGAATGTGTAAATATATAGTGTCCCTCTGGAGTGAGTGTGTAAATATATAGTGTCCCTCTGGAGTGAATGTGTAAATATATAGTGTCCCTCTGGAGTGAATGTGTAAATATATAGTGTCCCTCTGGAGTGAATGTGTAAATATATAGTGTCCCTCTGGAGTGAATGTGTAAATATATAGTGTCCCTCTGGAGTGAGTGTGTAAATATATAGTGTCCCTCTGGAGTGAGTGTGTAAATATATAGTGTCCCTCTGGAGTGAGTGTGTAAATATATAGTGTCCCTCTGGAGTGAGTGTGTAAATATATAGTGTCCCTCTGGAGTGAGTGTGTAAATATATAGTGTCCCTCTGGAGTGAATGTGTAAATATATAGTGTCCCTCTGGAGTGAATGTGTAAATATATAGTGTCCCTCTGGAGTGAGTGTGTAAATATATAGTGTCCCTCTGGAGTGATTGTGTAAATATATAGTGTCCCTCTGGAGTGAGTGTGTAAATATATAGTGTCCCTCTGGAGTGAATGTGTAAATATATAGTGTCCCTCTGGAGTGAGTGTGTAAATATATAGTGTCCCTCTGGAGTGAATGTGTAAATATATAGTGTCCCTCTGGAGTGAATGTGTAAATATATAGTGTCCCTCTGGAGTGAATGTGTAAATATATAGTGTCCCTCTGGAGTGAATGTGTAAATATATAGTGTTCCCTCTGGAGTGAGTGTGTAAATATATAGTGTCCCTCTGGAGTGAATGTGTAAATATATAGTGTCCCTCTGGAGTGAATGTGTAAATATATAGTGTTCCTCTGGAGTGAATGTGTAAATATATAGTGTCCCTCTGGAGTGAATGTGTAAATATAGTGTCCTCTGGAGTGAGTGTGTAAATATATAGTGTTCCTCTGGAGTGAGTGTGTAAATATTTAGTGTCCCTCTGGAGTGAATGTGTAAATATATAGTGTCCCTCTGGAGTGAGTGTGTAAATATATAGTGTCCCTCTGGAGTGAATGTGTAAATATATAGTGTCCCTCTGGAGTGAGTGTGTAAATATATAGTGTCCCTCTGGAGTGAATGTGTAAATATATAGTGTCCCTCTGGAGTGAGTGTGTAAATATATAGTGTCCCTCTGGAGTGAATGTGTAAATATATAGTGTCCCTCTGGAGTGAATGTGTAAATATATAGTGTCCCTCTGGAGTGAATGTGTAAATATATAGTGTCCCTCTGGAGTGAGTGTGTAAATATATAGTGTCCCTCTGGAGTGAGTGTGTAAATATATAGTGTCCCTCTGGAGTGAATGTGTAAATATATAGTGTCCCTCTGGAGTGAGTGTGTAAATATATAGTGTCCCTCTGGAGTGAATGTGTAAATATATAGTGTCCCTCTGGAGTGAGTGTGTAAATATATAGTGTCCCTCTGGAGTGAATGTGTAAATATATAGTGTCCCTCTGGAGTGAGTGTGTAAATATATAGTGTCCCTCTGGAGTGAATGTGTAAATATATAGTGTCCCTCTGGAGTGAATGTGTAAATATATAGTGTCCCTCTGGAGTGAGTGTGTAAATATATAGTGTCCCTCTGGAGTGAGTGTGTAAATATATAGTGTCCCTCTGGAGTGAGTGTGTAAATATATAGTGTCCCTCTGGAGTGAGTGTGTAAATATATAGTGTCCCTCTGGAGTGAATGTGTAAATATATAGTGTCCCTCTGGAGTGAATGTGTAAATATATAGTGTCCCTCTGGAGTGAATGTGTAAATATATAGTGTCCCTCTGGAGTGAGTGTGTAAATATATAGTGTCCCTCTGGAGTGAGTGTGTAAATATATAGTGTCCCTCTGGAGTGAGTGTGTAAATATATAGTGTCCCTCTGGAGTGAATGTGTAAATATATAGTGTCCCTCTGGAGTGAGTGTGTAAATATATAGTGTCCCTCTGGAGTGAATGTGTAAATATATAGTGTCCCTCTGGAGTGAATGTGTAAATATATAGTGTCCCTCTGGAGTGAATGTGTAAATATATAGTGTCCCTCTGGAGTGAATGTGTAAATATATAGTGTCCCTCTGGAGTGAGTGTGTAAATATATAGTGTCCCTCTGGAGTGAGTGTGTAAATATATAGTGTCCCTCTGGAGTGAGTGTGTAAATATATAGTGTCCCTCTGGAGTGAGTGTGTAAATATATAGTGTCCCTCTGGAGTGAATGTGTAAATATATAGTGTCCCTCTGGAGTGAATGTGTAAATATATAGTGTCCCTCTGGAGTGAATGTGTAAATATATAGTGTCCCTCTGGAGTGAGTGTGTAAATATATAGTGTCCCTCTGGAGTGAATGTGTAAATATATAGTGTCCCTCTGGAGTGAGTGTGTAAATATATAGTGTTCCTCTGGAGTGAATGTGTAAATATATAGTGTCCCTCTGGAGTGAGTGTGTAAATATATAGTGTCCCTCTGGAGTGAATGTGTAAATATATAGTGTCCCTCTGGAGTGAATGTGTAAATATATAGTGTCCCTCTGGAGTGAATGTGTAAATATATAGTGTCCCTCTGGAGTGAATGTGTAAATATATAGTGTTCCTCTGGAGTGAGTGTGTAAATATTTAGTGTCCCTCTGGAGTGAATGTGTAAATATATAGTGTCCCTCTGGAGTGAATGTGTAAATATATAGTGTTCCTCTGGAGTGAATGTGTAAATATATAGTGTCCCTCTGGAGTGAATGTGTAAATATAGTGTTCCTCTGGAGTGAGTGTGTAAATATATAGTGTTCCTCTGGAGTGAGTGTGTAAATATTTAGTGTCCCTCTGGAGTGAATGTGTAAATATATAGTGTCCCTCTGGAGTGAGTGTGTAAATATATAGTGTCCCTCTGGAGTGAATGTGTAAATATATAGTGTCCCTCTGGAGTGAGTGTGTAAATATATAGTGTTCCTCTGGAGTGAATGTGTAAATATATAGTGTCCCTCTGGAGTGAGTGTGTAAATATATAGTGTCCCTCTGGAGTGAATGTGTAAATATATAGTGTCCCTCTGGAGTGAATGTGTAAATATATAGTGTCCCTCTGGAGTGAATGTGTAAATATATAGTGTCCCTCTGGAGTGAGTGTGTAAATATATAGTGTCCCTCTGGAGTGAGTGTGTAAATATATAGTGTCCCTCTGGAGTGAATGTGTAAATATATAGTGTCCCTCTGGAGTGAGTGTGTAAATATATAGTGTCCCTCTGGAGTGAATGTGTAAATATATAGTGTCCCTCTGGAGTGAGTGTGTAAATATATAGTGTCCCTCTGGAGTGAATGTGTAAATATATAGTGTCCCTCTGGAGTGAATGTGTAAATATATAGTGTCCCTCTGGAGTGAATGTGTAAATATATAGTGTCCCTCTGGAGTGAATGTGTAAATATATAGTGTCCCTCTGGAGTGAGTGTGTAAATATATAGTGTCCCTCTGGAGTGAGTGTGTAAATATATAGTGTCCCTCTGGAGTGAGTGTGTAAATATATAGTGTCCCTCTGGAGTGAGTGTGTAAATATATAGTGTCCCTCTGGAGTGAATGTGTAAATATATAGTGTCCCTCTGGAGTGAATGTGTAAATATATAGTGTCCCTCTGGAGTGAATGTGTAAATATATAGTGTCCCTCTGGAGTGAGTGTGTAAATATATAGTGTCCCTCTGGAGTGAATGTGTAAATATATAGTGTCCCTCTGGAGTGAGTGTGTAAATATATAGTGTTCCTCTGGAGTGAATGTGTAAATATATAGTGTCCCTCTGGAGTGAGTGTGTAAATATATAGTGTCCCTCTGGAGTGAATGTGTAAATATATAGTGTCCCTCTGGAGTGAATGTGTAAATATATAGTGTCCCTCTGGAGTGAATGTGTAAATATATAGTGTCCCTCTGGAGTGAATGTGTAAATATATAGTGTTCCTCTGGAGTGAGTGTGTAAATATTTAGTGTCCCTCTGGAGTGAATGTGTAAATATATAGTGTCCCTCTGGAGTGAATGTGTAAATATATAGTGTTCCTCTGGAGTGAATGTGTAAATATATAGTGTCCCTCTGGAGTGAATGTGTAAATATAGTGTTCCTCTGGAGTGAGTGTGTAAATATATAGTGTTCCTCTGGAGTGAGTGTGTAAATATTTAGTGTCCCTCTGGAGTGAATGTGTAAATATATAGTGTCCCTCTGGAGTGAATGTGTAAATATATAGTGTTCCTCTGGAGTGAGTGTGTAAATATTTAGTGTCCCTCTGGAGTGAATGTGTAAATATATAGTGTCCCTCTGGAGTGAATGTGTAAATATAGTGTTCCTCTGGAGTGAATGTGTAAATATATAGTGTCCCTCTGGAGTGAATGTGTAAATATAGTGTTCCTCTGGAGTGAATGTGTAAATATATAGTGTCCCTCTGGAGTGAGTGTGTAAATATATAGTGTCCCTCTGGAGTGAATGTGTAAATATATAGTGTCCCTCTGGAGTGAATGTGTAAATATAGTGTTCCTCTGGAGTGAGTGTGTAAATATTTAGTGTCCCTCTGGAGTGAATGTGTAAATATATAGTGTCCCTCTGGAGTGAATGTGTAAATATATAGTGTTCCTCTGGAGTGAGTGTGTAAATATTTAGTGTCCCTCTGGAGTGAATGTGTAAATATATAGTGTCCCTCTGGAGTGAATGTGTAAATATAGTGTTCCTCTGGAGTGAATGTGTAAATATATAGTGTCCCTCTGGAGTGAATGTGTAAATATAGTGTTCCTCTGGAGTGAATGTGTAAATATATAGTGTCCCTCTGGAGTGAGTGTGTAAATATATAGTGTCCCTCTGGAGTGAATGTGTAAATATATAGTGTCCCTCTGGAGTGAGTGTGTAAATATATAGTGTCCCTCTGGAGTGAGTGTGTAAATATATAGTGTCCCTCTGGAGTGAGTGTGTAAATATATAGTGTCCCTCTGGAGTGAGTGTGTAAATATATAGTGTCCCTCTGGAGTGAGTGTGTAAATATATAGTGTCCCTCTGGAGTGAGTGTGTAAATATATAGTGTCCCTCTGGAGTGAGTGTGTAAATATATAGTGTCCCTCTGGAGTGAGTGTGTAAATATATAGTGTCCCTCTAGTCTACATCATCAAAGTTGCATCACCTCTGGTCTGGAGCAACAGGAGCTCTGAAAATGATCAATCGATGAAGCGGATTTGACGCCTCATCCTCCTCTCTTCCGTTTCCTCTTTACAGTTGCGTAAAATGTATTAAAATATATAGCTTGCTGCTTAGTAGTGTTGATTTTGACAGCACATTTTGATTCAGTTTTAGTCATAGTCTTTAGAATCAAATTTCATTTAGTTTTAGTCATATTTTAGTCATTCTTAAATGTTTTAGATTTTGTCTAGTTTTAGTTAGACTAATAATCATGAGATTATAGTCGACTAAATCTACAGTTGATTTAGTCGACTAAAATGTATGTTGGCGGTGCCTTGATGGCATCGTAATGGCTGATTTTACACTTGGTTGCATGCTGGAAATAGCAGATCTACAAGCTTACAACGCATCGCGCTGCGACGCGTTGTAAGCTTGTAGATCTGTTATTTTCAGAGCGCAACACCTGAGCGCAACCAAACATGACATGACTTGTCTTTTAGTTCTACTGGATCTCTTCTCCATTAGATCTCTCCCAACATTTTAATCTAGTTTTTATTTGTTGACGCAATTGTCAATATATTTAGTCTTAGTTTTAGTCATAGCTTAGTTTTTATTTAGTTTTCGTCAGTGAAAAAAAGGTAGTCGACCAACACGAAAACACTGCTGCTTAGCAGAAATGGAAATAAAATAAACAAATGTAAAGATATTTTAAGATATATTTGCGTGGATATGACTCTATATAACATTCAGGAGGTGTAGTTCCAGACTCTATATAACATTCAGGAGGTGTAGTTCTAGACTCTATATAACATTCAGGAGGTGTAGTTCCAGACTCTATATAACACTCAGGAGGTGTAGTTCCAGACTCTATATAACATTCAGGAGGTGTAGTTCTAGACTCTATATAACATTCAGGAGGTGTAGTTCCAGACTCTATATAACATTCAGGAGGTGTAGTTCCAGACTCTATATAACATTCAGGAGGTGTAGTTCCAGACTCTATATAACATTCAGGAGGTGTAGTTCCAGACTCTATATAACATTCAGGAGGTGTAGTTCCAGACTCTATATAACATTCAGGAGGTGTAGTTCCAGACTCTATATAACATTCAGGAGGTGTAGTTCCAGACTCTATATGGCATTCAGGAGGTGTAGTTCCAGACTCTATATAACATTCAGGAGGTGTAGTTCCAGACTCTATATAACATTCAGGAGGTGTAGTTCCAGACTCTATATAACATTCAGGAGGTGTAGTTCCAGACTATATATAACATTCAGGAGGTGTAGTTCCAGACTCTATATGGCATTCAGGAGGTGTAGTTCCAGACTCTATATAACATTCAGGAGGTGTAGTTCCAGACTCTATATAACATTCAGGAGGTGTAGTTCCAGACTCTATATAACATTCAGGAGGTGTAGTTCCAGACTCTATATGGCATTCAGGAGGTGTAGTTCCAGACTCTATATAACATTCAGGAGGTGTAGTTCCAGACTCTATATAACATTCAGGAGGTGTAGTTCCAGACTCTATATAACATTCAGGAGGTGTAGTTCCAGACTATATATAACATTCAGGAGGTGTAGTTCCAGACTCTATATAACATTCAGGAGGTGTAGTTCTAGACTCTATATAACATTCAGGAGGTGTAGTTCCAGACTATATATAACATTCAGGAGGTGTAGTTCCAGACTATATATAACATTCAGGAGGTGTAGTTCCAGACTCTATATAACATTCAGGAGGTGTAGTTCCAGACTCTATATAACATTCAGGAGGTGTAGTTCCAGACTCTATATAACATTCAGGAGGTGTAGTTCCAGACTCTATATAACATTCAGGAGGTGTAGTTCCAGACTCTATATAACATTCAGGAGGTGTAGTTCCAGACTCTATATAACATTCAGGAGGTGTAGTTCAGACTCTATATAACATTCAGGAGGTGTAGTTCCAGACTCTATATAACATTCAGGAGGTGTAGTTCCAGACTATATATAACATTCAGGAGGTGTAGTTCCAGACTCTATATAACATTCAGGAGGTGTAGTTCTAGACTCTATATAACATTCAGGAGGTGTAGTTCCAGACTCTATATAACATTCAGGAGGTGTAGTTCCAGACTCTATATAACATTCAGGAGGTGTAGTTCCAGACTCTATATAACAGGAGGTGTAGTTCCAGACTCTATATAACATTCAGGAGGTGTAGTTCCAGACTCTATATAACATTCAGGAGGTGTAGTTCCAGACTCTATATAACAGGAGGTGTAGTTCAGACTCTATATAACATTCAGGAGGTGTAGTTCCAGACTCTATATAACATTCAGGAGGTTTAGTTCCAGACTCTATATAACATTCAGGAGGTGTAGTTCTAGACTCTATATAACATTCAGGAGGTTTAGTTCCAGACTCTATATAACATTCAGGAGGTGTAGTTCTAGACTCTATATAACATTCAGGAGGTGTAGTTCTAGACTCTATATAACATTCAGGAGGTGTAGTTCCAGACTCTATATAACAGGAGGTGTAGTTCAGACTCTATATAACATTCAGGAGGTGTAGTTCCAGACTCTATATAACAGGAGGTGTAGTTTCAGACTCTATATAACATTCAGGAGGTGTAGTTCTAGACTCTATATAACATTCAGGAGGTGTAGTTCCAGACTCTATATAACATTCAGGAGGTGTAGTTCCAGACTCTATATAACATTCAGGAGGTTTAGTTCCAGACTCTATATAACATTCAGGAGGTGTAGTTCTAGACTCTATATAACATTCAGGAGGTTTAGTTCCAGACTCTATATAACATTCAGGAGGTGTAGTTCTAGACTCTATATAACATTCAGGAGGTGTAGTTCTAGACTCTATATAACATTCAGGAGGTGTAGTTCCAGACTCTATATAACAGGAGGTGTAGTTCAGACTCTATATAACATTCAGGAGGTGTAGTTCCAGACTCTATATAACAGGAGGTGTAGTTCAGACTCTATATAACATTCAGGAGGTGTAGTTTCAGACTCTATATAACATTCAGGAGGTGTAGTTCTAGACTCTATATAACATTCAGGAGGTGTAGTTCCAGACTCTATATAACATTCAGGAGGTGTAGTTCCAGACTCTATATAACAGCCAGGATGTTTATTGGCAGGCGGGGCCCAATAACACCCTCGCTAAGCCCTTCACAGCGAGCCGCTTTATGCGATCGCATTCAATCAATGCTACACCATTTTTCTTTTGCAGAAAATGTAAGGCAACGTTTTTTTCCTCGGCGGCGCTAACAAGGAAGAGGCAAAGATCCGCAGGTGGAGGTGATCGGCGAAAGTTGCCGTCTGTGGCGGTTCGACTTCTTTGAGCGCGGCGGCGCTGGGAGTGCATCGGATTCAATATGTCACGGAGAGCCTCCACGACGAGAGGATTGCAGAGTGAAAAGGCAACGGAGATAATAGGGAGTGAAGGTGAAAATGTCAGCCGTTGTGTATAGAGCGCGGCAGTGGAAAGTAACCTGGTACATCAAGTACTCAAGTACTGTATATTTAAGTACACCTTCAAGGTATTTTTACTTTTTCCGGTGTATTTCAAATTTTCAATACTTTTACTTTACTACTCCACTACATCTCAGAGACAAATATTGTAGTTTTACTCCACTACAATTATTGGAACACTTTAGTAACTAGTTACTTTGTAGATTTTGATTATTATTACAAAACAAGCATTATTAACCATTTCATCCCTATAAATACTTTGGCTATTTGAAAATAGCAGATCTGCAAGCTCACAACGCTTCGCAAAACGACACGTTGTGAGCTTGTAGATCTGCTATTTTCAAAAGATTTTCTAAATGTTTTAACGCGCCATCAAAGTATATTTTGAAGGCAATACTTTATTAGTAGTACTGAACCACATCGAATACAGGACTTTCACTTGTAACAGAGTATTTCTACATTATGGTATGGATACTTTTACTTAAGTAAAACAAATATGAGTAGTTCTTCCAGCGCCCTGAGCGGTCAGAGATGTGAGGGTCTGCTGGTCGTCCAGTCCAGACGGTAGCCTGCAGCACAATGAATGGATTTGACTTTCTCCCCTTTTGTCTCTGCAGAATAATCATCAATACATTGTCTCTGCCAGCTTTATGTTTCAATGGGCTATTAGAAGAGTAATGGACTGAAGCTCCACCAAAACTCCTGAAAAGTATAAACTTTACACAGGATTAAAAAAGCCATAAAAAAGAGGAATGCTGCTCAGTGTAGCGATCAGTGTTTTGTTAACCACTTAAACCCTGGATATTTCACTGATCGGGGGTCCCACAGGGGTCTATCCTTGGGCTACACCCCCCCCCCCCCCCCCCCCCCCCCACACACACACACACACCAAATCTCTCTGCTGAAAATAGCCGATCTATAAGCTTTGTGAGCTTGTAGATCTGGCCATGTTCTCCTTAATGATCACCTGTCATCATGACCGGCCCAGAATAGGGACGACTATAGGGTGTACCAAAAAATCCTGAAGGGGGCGTCAACATGTGTGATTTAGTCGCGGCGGCCATTGTTGGGGCCGGAGGGTTGGGGTCCGAGGGTACATAAACAGCTTGTAAACAGTAACCCGACCGTGTTTTTTTTTTAAAACTCACAGTCACAATGGTGAGGACTTGCTCAGTTCATAAGTGCCATAGCAGGTCGGGTCGAGGTAATGTGGTAGATAAAGCAGTACAATTTGTCAGCTTTCCAGCATGGAGGCAACATCACGGAGCTCAAATAGATGTAGTATGGCTTGGATCTCAGCTGTACGACACACAGAATTAACGTTCAACAACCTGCCCAAGTACAGCCGTGTTTGTTCACTTCACTTTCTCAAAGGTATTTTTTTTTACCAAAAATATGAAACTGCTATTTTGTCTCTGCTAACTGAAAGTAACTAGGTAATGGAACTAGGATGGTCCAGAGTGTTAGTGACTTTTTTTCCCTCTCTAACGCACTGACAGGCGCGCTGCTCTGCTCATAGACCAAACATTCCACTACCGTGCGAGGTCTACAACTTTAATAAAAATAAACAAAGCTATTTCGCTACTCACCAAAACTTTCAACAACACAAAACTGCCTTTGTTTCGGTGAATAGTGAAATAGTTTTGTTTATTTTTAGCCTGTCAGAGCGTTAGAGAGAGAAAAAAGTCACTACACTCTGGACCACCCTAGGCTATCCTAGTCTAGTTACATTACCTAGTTACTTTTAGTTAGCAGAGAGTTTTGGTTGTTTTGGTAAAAATGTACCTTTGAGAAAATGACGGGAACAAACACGGCTGTTCCTTGGGCAGGTTGTTGAACGTTAATTATTTGTGTCGTACAGCTGAGATCCAAGCCATACTAGTCTCTTCTCTTGAATACATTGTTAGCCTCACACTGTATTCAATCTTCAAGAGGAGAGCTGCGACATGTGAACAGCTTTCTCATAGACCAGCCACACATGTACAGTGTGCACTGATCACTATGTAGTCGGCAAAGAAGTTAATGTTTGCAAACACAAACCACCGTCACTCTCTAGTCTTAAACCCGTCTCTATGTACAGTCTGACCCCTCAAGGGCTGTAGCGTCGAAAAGGGGGCGTGGCGAACTTTTGGTGACGCGACGTTGGTACACCTTATAGGGTTCAATTGGTCCATAATAGGGTCCATAATTTTATATGGCTTTTTGACAATAATTGGTGGCCATTTTGGATTGATGCCAATTAAACATATTTCCGCAACTAGGATTTCTCAGGACTTTTAGTTGTTCTGGTGACTTCATAGAAATGGTCGGTGAAGAAACAAACTCTGTTACAATTACTTTGATTTTGAGGTCCAAAATGAGCTAGTTTGCCCATTCTACAAATGCCTTCTAAATCTGTATAGTTCTCAAACTAAACCACAGAAAGAAATGGATAGAAACCACAGCAAAAAGAGAACAGGCAATTAACAAGTCACACTGACTTGTACTGGGAGCTGGTAGCGTCTTTGTCTGGAGGAATGTTACATCTAAATGAGCTTTGTCTTTGTCTGGAGGAATGTTACATCTAAATGAGCTCTTTGTCTGGAGGAATGTTACATCTAAATGAGCTTTGTCTTTGTCTGGAGGAATGTTACATCTAAATGAGCTTTGTCTTTGTCTGGAGGAATGTTACATCTAAATGAGCTTTGTCTTTGTCTGGAGGAATGTTACATCTAAATGAGCTCTTTGTCTGGAGGAATGTTACATCTAAATGAGCTTTGTCTTTGTCTGGAGGAATGTTACATCTAAATGAGCTCTTTGTCTGGAGGAATGTTACATCTAAATGAGCTTTGTCTTTGTCTGGAGGAATGTTACATCTAAATGAGCTTTGTCTTTGTCTGGAGGAATGTTACATCTAAATGAGCTTTGTCTTTGTCTGGAGGAATGTTACATCTAAATGAGCTCTTTGTCTTTGTCTGGAGGAATGTTACATCTAAATGAGCTCTGTCTTTGTCTGGAGGAATGTTACATCTAAATGAGCTCTTTGTCTGGAGGAATGTTACATCTAAATGAGCTTTGTCTTTGTCTGGAGGAATGTTACATCTAAATGAGCTCTTTGTCTGGAGGAATGTTACATCTAAATGAGCTTTGTGCATTATCTCAGCACGGCGGGTTGTTCACATCCTGCCCCGCGGGACTCTGGGAAAAGAGCTGCTTTTAATTCCACACGTCTACTCAGGTTCTAATTTAGACCAGAGATCCCACATGAACACAATTAACTCTCTGCTGGAAGACAATATAAGACTGAAACATTTTGATTCTACACAAAGTCAAGTGTCTAAACCGGTGGTTCTCAAAGTAGGGGTCCGGGGACCCCCAAAGGGGTCCTTGAAGGGTTCCAGGGGGTCCTCAGCTAAATTAACATAACATCAAAATAAAAATCTGTTCAACCGCTCTAACCCTATAGGCTACTTTGGCTATTCGAAAATAACCGATCTACAAGCTCACAATGCGTTGCTATGCGATTGTACATGTTGTGGGGACGGGGGTCCCTGGCACTTTTCAGGTGGGGTTCTGTGGCCCACTGACATCATTATCTATTTCCCCAATAGTTTCTCACGTATTCAAACAGTCAGAGATCTCGACACACTGACACATCTGGGGAAATCTAAACTCAATACATGGGCTTGAACAGTGCAGAGAACAGCCTCGACAGACAGACAGACAGACAGACAGACAGACAGACAGACAGACAGACAGACAGACAGACAGACAGACAGACAGACAGACAGACAGACAGACAGACAGACAGACAGACAGACAGGCAGGCAGGCAGACAGACAGACAGACAGACAGACAGACAGACAGACAGACAGACAGACAGGCAGGCAGGCAGGCAGGCAGGCAGGCAGACAGACAGACAGACAGACAGACAGACAGACAGACAGACAGACAGACAGACAGACAGACAGACAGACAGACAGACAGACAGACAGACAGACAGACAGACAGACAGACAACCCTATAAACCCACTGCGTTGGAAACCAATCATGTCACTGGGCCACAAAATGAAGGGCTGTGGATGGATTGGTTCTGCCATGCAGCAGGTTCTGCAATTGTTTCCACTCAGTTTTAACCAAACGAAAGCTTTGAGAAGATTGTCCCCTCAGCCCGGTCTCTATAGCTGAAGCAAGCATTCAGAGCAGAGCTTCTCCAACTTTTTTCATGTCATGGACCCCCAAATTATTATGTATAGGGTTAGGGTATTTCTTTGATATTTGATAACAAAGAACCCTTTGTGAACATTTGGACCTTCCTGGTTGTCCTACACACTAAAATGGGGTGGGTGGTTACATGCAGACCGACGGTGGATGTCACAAGCGTAAAAAATGCTGATATTGCTGCATAATTGAAAAATGCTGAAAGTGAAAGTGGTTTTGTCTGTCTGCATGTATAATAAATACTGAATCAATGACAAGTATTCACAAGAGCTTGTGACTAAATAATAACTAATCATGCAAAGTAACTGATTGATTGATTGATTGAAAATGTTATTAGGCAAAAGAATGTAAAACAACACAGTTACATTTATATATGAATACTTACATTAATACTGTTGTCTAAAAGGACCGACCAAAAAAGTCCTTGCGGACTTGTTTCCTTGAAATAATTTCATAGACATATATAGTAGCAACCAAACAGTTCAAAAATCAACATAAAAATACAGAGGAAAAAAAATACCACTATGTACAAAAAAAGCATGAAAAAATAAAACATATATATTAAAAAAGGGGGGGGGGGGGTCGTCTGTCTACAGGGAAACTGGTACTAGCTCCTCTTTTGGCCTCCAGAAAGATGAGTTTTTAGGGCTGTTTTGAATGAGCCCAGCGAACTACATTTTTTGAGGGATGATAGTTGTCACATTATATACCATGTTTTCCACTAAACAAAAAACTAAGACAGGCTTTGTTTGTATTCTTTGTTTTGTTTACTTTCATTATAGAAACAGCAAACAAAGGCCATGTTGTCTCGGTAACCACTTTCTGGTCCAATAAACAACTGCTACAGCTTTTTGACTCTACTGTTGTCATGGTTACGGAAAACCTAATTTATGCTCCGTCGGTGTCCAGGGGTGGATGAACCCCTGTGCTACTACAACCACCCGTTTTACTACAGCTCCGTACTTATACTCCACTACAATTATTTGAAAACTTTAGTTACTTTGTAGATTAACCACTTCAGCCCTATATACATTTAGGCCATTTGAAAATAGCACATCTACAAGCTCACATTGTGAGCTTGTAGATCTGTGAGATTGTAGATCTGCTATTTTCAAAAGATATGTATACATTTGAAAACTTGAAATGGGACATTCTGCATACTGAATACTTGTACTTTTGGTACTTTAGTATATTTTGATGCCAATACTTTTGTACCATTACTCAAGTACATTTTGAATTCTGGACTCTTACTTGTAACAGAGTATTTCTATATTGCAGTATTGATACTTTTACTTACTGTAAGTAAAACATGTGAGTACTTTTCCCACCACATATATATTGCAATAATAATGTATGGTTGTCATAAAATCCCAAGGATTTTGGACTTGAGATTCTCTGTTGTAAAGCCTCTCCTCTCTCTACAGTATGTTGTAAAGCCTCTCCTCTCTCTACAGTAGCTGTAAAGCCTCTCCTCTCTCTACAGTAGCTATGGAAACACTTCAGTGTTCAGCTTACTGCACGCTGTAACAACACAAGCTAAAGCGCTGCAGGAAATACAGCAATAACATGGAAACGGGTGACACTGTGAACCGCTCTTCAAACCGTACTCTATTTCACATGAAAAGAATGTCTCTGCAACCAGAGTGATGGATGAGAACAAAGACCCAGAACCTGATGAGCACAAAGACCCAGAACCTTCTATTGAGCTGCTCTCCAACCAATGCTATTTACACACAGCGGTGTAAATGCTTGAGTACATTCACTCAAGTACTGTACTTAAGTACTCAAGTACTGTACTTAAGTACTATTTCTTCAGTATTAATTTTACAATTTGCAATACTTTTATTTCTACCCCACTACATCTCAGAGTAAAGTATTTATTACTCTACTACATTTCATACATTTGAAAACCCTCTGCATAATGACTACTTTCTACTTTTGGTAGAATTTTGGTTTACACTTTGATACCAATACTTACTTGTAACAGAGTATTTCTATTTTGCAGTATTAATACTTTTACCACCACTGATGTGAACCGTTAACATTACAACTCTTGAAGACACTAGTCCTGTAGTTTATAGACTTTGTTTTATTAGACTTATTCATCATTTCAGGTGATTGGAAATCAATTGCCATCCCTATAACATTGCATCATTTCAAAGTTCAGTCCATTCATCATCTTGCCAGAATCACAAGGTAAAACTAATATAAAATATATGTGTATCACTGCTGCTGATATATATATATATATATATATATATATATATATATATATATATATATATATATATATATATATATATATATATATATATATAAAACAGGCTTTTATGCTAGAATAAGCTCTAGAATAAGCTCTAGAATAAGCTCTAGAATAAGCTCTAGAATAAGCTCTTACCAGTTTGTTTGAGACACTGATGAGGCATCAAAGTGATGATGAAAATATGACATTTGTTTGCAAATCAAGCTGATGTGATACATACGGTGCTGATGTGATACATACAGTGATGTGATACATACAGTGATGTGATACATACAGTGATGTGATACATACGGTGCTGATGTGATACATACAGTGATGTGATACATACGGTGCTGATGTGATACATACGGTGCTGATGTGATACATACGGTGCTGATGTGATACATACAGTGATGTGATACATACAGTGATGTGATACATACGGTGCTGATGTGATACATACGGTGCTGATGTGATACATACGGTGCTGATGTGATACATACGGTGCTGATGTGATACATACGGTGAAACACTCAAAACTACTTTGCTAATAACATTGATGTCATTTGTACCAGCCGTAGCTGAGCGGGCAGTGTTGCCATGTCTGCTTGTTTTTGCATGTCTTGTTTTTCTGTTGCTTGTAAATATTGTTTCTAAAGTATGTTATTTGGGCTTGTTTCCAAATGTTGGTTAAACCAGTGGTTCTCAAACAGATTCATGTCATGGACCCCAAAATGTATTTGAATTGAGTTACAATTTTGAGTTACAAATGTTCGCTTTAAAAAGCGCAGCACTCGGTGCCGCACTACGAGCTTGTAGATCTGCTATTTTGGAAACATTTAGAAAATTTGTGCAAATCTTTGAATACATATATTTATATATATATATATTTGTAACATTTGTAACTCAAATTCTTGCTTCTGGGGATTCTATGTCTTCTAAATCCTAACAGTTTTCTGAAAAACTAAAATGTTGCTATCAAGGTCTCAAACCTTTTCATGTGAAAGACGCCCAAAATGTATTTGGCTGCGGATCTCAAAATATGTTGTTCCAGGGACCCCCCAGAAGCAAAGATTTGAGTAAAACAATGTTTGTTTTAAAAATATATATATTGAAAGATTTGCACACATTTTCAAGATTAAAACAAAAAAGACGTGTTCCCCGGTCTCAATGCGTTAATGAACAGCGATTACATTATAGCACGCACGCGCGCGCGCACACGCACACACACACACACACACACACACACACACACACACACAAACAAAGCCATTAGGTACAGTATAACATAATGACACAAAGTGAGAAGTATCAGAGATACGTCAGGCTGGCGTTTTCCTCCACAGTTAAACGTTACCTTGGGATCAAGGCATGTGGAACAGATGTGTTCAAACCAGACCTCCATCAACGCCCCTGTGACAAATATTACTACAGTTGGTTTGGCTAAAGAGCTTCCACTTGCTTCCATCACGCTGTGGACCAGCCAGGAGCCACGCAGCAAAGGCATCAATCCCCAAAGGGCTTCAGCTAGACCACAATAAAAGGTGTTTAATCACCATCCATCTCCCCAGGAATCATCAGCTAAGTGTATTTACAAAATACATACTGTAAACTACAGAGGCAAACATCAGCAATATGTTTTTAATGGTGTTTTATCATAGAGCAATGGTTTTTCTAAGGTTTTAGATCAGCCATACTGTGTGTGTCGACTCACAGATAGGCGTCATTTTCACTGCCTAATGCGTCACCATAGCACCATAGCACTACAACAACTAAAAGACACGCATTAGAGCTTCAAGTACAACCACAATCTGGTCCTTGGACAGCTATCTCGGTGGCTTACGTGGCGCTTGACTAGTGACCACAACCTCCCAAAAAGTTCATTTTGGGGCTGAACTATGCCTTTAAAGTTAGGTTTAGGCATAGTTTTGTGAGGTTAGAGTTAGGGTCAGGTTTAGGCATAGTTTTGTGAGGTTAGAGTTAGGGTTAGGTTTAGGCATAGTTTTGTGAGGTTAGAGTTAGGATTAGGATTAGGCATAGTTTTGTGAGGTTAGAGTTAGGGTTAGGTTTAGGGTTAGGGTTAGGTTTAGGCATAGTTTTGTGAGGTTAGAGTTAGGGTCAGGTTTAGGCATAGTTTTGTGAGGTTTGAGTTAGGGCTAGGTTTAGGCATAGTTTTGTGAGGTTAGAGTTAGGGTTAGGGCTAGGTTTAGGCATAGTTTTGTGAGGTTAGAGTTAGAGTTAGGGTTAGGTTTAGGCATAGTTTTGTGAGGTTAGAGTTAGGGTTAGGTTTAGGCACAGTTTTGTGAGGTTAGAGTTAGGATTAGGTTTAGGCATAGTTTTGTGAGGTTAGAGTTAGGGTTAGGTTTAGGCATAGTTCTGTGAGGTTAGAGTTAGGGTAATTTTTTAATTTGAAACCTGAAAAGTAACAATTTTGGACATACGATGTTTCCACCCCGACAGAGACAATATTATGCAAAACTCATACAGAGCCACAAGGGACCCAGAATGATCCCGTCAAGGATCTGTAATAACAGAGTCTTCTGTTCTAACAATGTGACGATACAGAGAGAAAAGCCTCCAAAGTCACTAGAAGTTCACAGAGATCTGTGAGTGCAGCGATGATGCATTTTTCATTAAATAAACCAAATAGCTAAAGTATAAAATTGACGTTTTTTTTCTCCAAATGCAGACATAACTTATCTATATATGCCTCTGACATAACTTTATCTATATATGCCTCTGGCTAAAGATATTCAGGTTTTTCATTTTTTTATTAACCCATTTAAACCGGGAACGCATCTGTGTGTAACCACTTAAACCATTATTTTATACTTTGGGCTATTCAAAAATAGCAGATCTACAAGCTCATAGCTTATCAGCATATCTATGAGCTTGTAGATCTGCTATTTTTGAAAAGACATGACATTTTTTGCAAATCTTTGAATATATATATAAAGGAAACATTTTTAACTGAAATCCTTGCTTCTGGGGGGTCCCTGGAACAATGCATTTTGATGGGATATTTTTCAAGAATAGCAGATCTACAAGCTCATAGGGCTTGTAGATCTGCTATTTATCAACAGCCCAGAAAAATCTAAAATGACAGAGACGTGTTCCCGGACAGAACAGGTTAAAATGAACCAAAAACACATCAAATCTCTCTTTTTTTCAGTGCAATGAATATGAAGTGATTCACGTCAAGGCTCACAGGGAGCAGACAGATGGTTTCTCTACAGCCCAGAGAAGAGGATGATGACAATTACCCATCTGCAGTGGTGGAAAAAGTACTCGCATGTGTTACTTAAAGGGATACTTCACTTTCGGGCCGGGGACACATTTAAAAAAAATATAAAAAATAAATGAAAAAAGTTATGGAAAATTCATGGCCCCCTCACACATTAGTAGGACACTGCGTGTCGTGAGGGGGCCATGAATTTTCCATAACTTTTTTCATTTATTTTTAATATTTTTTTTAAATGTGTCCCCGGCCCGAAAGTGAAGTATCCCTTTAAGTAAAAGTATTAATACTGCAATGTAGAAATACAAGTAGAAGTCCGGAATTCTAAATTTACTAGAGTAAAAGTACAAAAGTATTGGTATCAAAATTTACATAAAGTACCAAAAGAAAAGGTAGCGACATGTTTGAAAATAGCCGATCTACAAGCACACAATGCATCGCGATGCGACACGTTGTGCTTGTAGATCAACTATTTTCAAATAGTCTATGTATAAAATAAAAGTGGTTAACGTGTGTTTTATAATATACAATAAATATACAATATTTGCCTCTGAGATGTAGTGGAGTAGAAGTAAAAGTATTGAAAATGGGAAATACTCCAGTAAATTCAAAACCTCAAAAGTGTACTTAAGTACAGTACTTGAGTAAATGTACTTTACACCACTGTCTGAGCCCATTGCTAAGCCCCTCCCCAACAACATCACGCTCAAGTTCGCTTGAGACGGCACGCCTATACGTCGCCCTCATCGCTCTAACCCTAACCCTATACGTTGTGGTCCAAAACTATACTTTATCTATCGGTCCAAAACTATACTTTATCTATCGGTCCAAAACTATACTTTATCTATCGGTCCAAAACTATACTTTATCTATCGGTCCAAAACTATACTTTATCTATCGGTCCAAAACTATACTTTATCTATTGGTCCAAAACTATACTTTATCGACAAAAACAAATTTGTCCGCGGTTGTCGGTTCAAAAAGAGTGCCGGCAGCGGGATTCAATCACGGGGGGTTAGGATCAGTCCAATGCTCAGTGAGGGTTAGGATCAGTCCAATGCTCAGTGAGGGTTAGGATCAGTCAATGCTTAGTGAGGGTTAGGATCAGTCCAATGCTTAGTGAGGGTTAGGATCAGTCCAATGCTTAGTGAGGGTTAGGATCAGTCAATGCTTAGTGAGGGTTAGGATCAGTCCAATGCTTAGTGAGGGTTAGGATCAGTCCAATGCTTAGTGAGGGTTAGGATCAGTCCAATGCTCAGTGAGGGTTAGGATCAGTCCAATGCTTAGTGAGGGTTAGGATCAGTCCAATGCTTAGTGAGGGTTAGGATCAGTCCAATGCTCAGTGAGGGTTAGGATCAGTCCAATGCTTAGTGAGGGTTAGGATCAGTCCAATGCTTAGTGAGGGTTAGGATCAGTCCAATGCTCAGTGAGGGTTAGGATCAGTCCAATGCTTAGTGAGGGTTAGGATCAGTCCAATGCTCAGTGAGGGTTAGGATCAGTCCAATGCTCAGTGAGGGTTAGGATCAGTCCAATGCTTAGTGAGGGTTAGGATCAGTCCAATGCTTAGTGAGGGTTAGGATCAGTCCAATGCTTAGTGAGGGTTAGGATCAGTCCAATGCTCAGTGAGGGTTAGGATCAGTCCAATGCTCAGTGAGGGTTAGGATCAGTCAATGCTTAGTGAGGGTTAGGATCAGTCCAATGCTTAGTGAGGGTTAGGATCAGTCCAATGCTTAGTGAGGGTTAGGATCAGTCAATGCTTAGTGAGGGTTAGGATCAGTCCAATGCTTAGTGAGGGTTAGGATCAGTCCAATGCTTAGTGAGGGTTAGGATCAGTCCAATGCTCAGTGAGGGTTAGGATCAGTCCAATGCTTAGTGAGGGTTAGGATCAGTCCAATGCTCAGTGAGGGTTAGGATCAGTCCAATGCTCAGTGAGGGTTAGGATCAGTCCAATGCTTAGTGAGGGTTAGGATCAGTCCAATGCTTAGTGAGGGTTAGGATCAGTCCAATGCTTAGTGAGGGTTAGGATCAGTCCAATGCTCAGTGAGGGTTAGGATCAGTCCAATGCTCAGTGAGGGTTAGGATCAGTCAATGCTTAGTGAGGGTTAGGATCAGTCCAATGCTTAGTGAGGGTTAGGATCAGTCCAATGCTTAGTGAGGGTTAGGATCAGTCAATGCTTAGTGAGGGTTAGGATCAGTCCAATGCTTAGTGAGGGTTAGGATCAGTCCAATGCTTAGTGAGGGTTAGGATCAGTCCAATGCTCAGTGAGGGTTAGGATCAGTCCAATGCTTAGTGAGGGTTAGGATCAGTCCAATGCTTAGTGAGGGTTAGGATCAGTCCAATGCTCAGTGAGGGTTAGGATCAGTCCAATGCTTAGTGAGGGTTAGGATCAGTCCAATGCTTAGTGAGGGTTAGGATCAGTCCAATGCTCAGTGAGGGTTAGGATCAGTCCAATGCTTAGTGAGGGTTAGGATCAGTCCAATGCTCAGTGAGGGTTAGGATCAGTCCAATGCTCAGTGAGGGTTAGGATCAGTCCAATGCTTAGTGAGGGTTAGGATCAGTCCAATGCTTAGTGAGGGTTAGGATCAGTCCAATGCTTAGTGAGGGTTAGGATCAGTCCAATTAGGATCAGTCCAATGCTCAGTGAGGGTTAGGATCAGTCCAATGCTTAGTGAGGGTTAGGATCAGTCCAATGCTTAGTGAGGGTTAGGATCAGTCCAATGCTTAGTGAGGGTTAGGATCAGTCCAATGCTTAGTGAGGGTTAGGATCAGTCCAATGCTTAGTGAGGCAGGACACCTGACCAGGCACAGAGAAAGAGTTTTGGGTTGTATTAGAATGTGACAACGCCCCCACTCTGGGGGCCAGAGTTCTTGTTTTCTCGTTTTTGCATTGAGCTTGGTAGAATCTAGTTGCCATTAAATAATATGCATCTGAGCCCAGTGCTAAGCCCCGCCCCCCCCATCCTGCCTGCAGCGAGGCAAACTACTGGCCCCTCCCTCAGAACCACAGGAAGCACCACATGCACAAAATGAGACACAATGGAATATGTTAATGTTGTCACTTTGTATGATCTAATGTGTTGCTTGGCTGATCATCACGAGCAGAACATAAAGAAAGATGTACTGTATCTCCCTGTACTTAACACACACACACACACACACACACACACACACACACACACACACACACACACACACACACACACACACACACACACACACACACACACACACACACACACACACACACACACACACACACACACACACACACACACACACACTTGATTGCCCTAGTGTTTTGAACGATATGGGATTTTACATGGGAAAAGAGACAGCATGACAAATTCAACTGCAATAACCCTGTATAATCTTTTCTTTTTAATAAAAGAAAAGTCATTCTCCTGTGAAATTTTGCACAAAAGGCAGGAAGGAATCTCTCCCCAGATTTGTCCTCAGACCTCAGACAGTGGAAAATTGCCCAGCTGACGTACTTACTGTACCCTGAGCCGGGGTTCCATTTCATGGTTTTATGCTCACCGCCATCCAAGCTGTCTCTGGAATATCATGTTTGGCTCTGACTCTTTCTCTCCTCTAACTATAATAATAATAATAATATCATGTTTGGCTCTGCCTTTTTCTCTCCTCTAACTATAATAATAATATCATGTTTGGCTCTGCCTCTTTCTCTCCTCTAACCCATTCAACCCAGGAACACATCTGTGTCATTTTACATTTCAACCACTTTAATCATTATCTTATACTTAAGGCTATTCAAATATAGCAGGTCTACAAGCTCATAGCGCGGCACCGAGTGCCGCGCTATGAGCTTGTAGACCTGCTATTTTTTTTGTTTAATCATGAACATTATTTTGTGCAAATCTTTTAATATATATATATATTTTTTTTAAAGCAAAAAAAGATTTACTCAGATATTTGCTTCTGGGGGATTCTACAAATGTCTTCTAAATCCTAATCCTTTTTTAAAAAACACGTATGTTGCTATAATATCAGTGTTTCTTTTTTCATGTCAAGGACCCCCAAAATGATATGTATTTTGTCGTGGACCCCCATCTCAAAATATGTTGTTTCAGGGACCCCCAAGAAGCAAAGTAAAAAATGTTTGCTTAAAAAATATATATATATATATATATATATATATATATATTAAAGTGGTTACATAGATGCGTTCCTGGTTTTAATGTGTTAAACGGTTTCTTACAGCCACATGCATGCAGACCTTATTTACATCCTGAATTTGTTTTCCCCTCCAAAATAACAACTCATGCATACTGTATGTGAATGAAATCAAAACATTTTTTTGGGGGGGAATAGCCAAACAAATATGTTGTATAAAGATACTGCTTGCTGAGTATTTTCATAGACAGTGGGTTCTAAAATAATAGCGATTGTATAAACAATGGTGTCAGGATGATTGATAAGAGTGTCTTGTCATTCTTGTCTGGGGGCAGTCAGTGATGTGAAGAAATACTCACATTTTTCCACTTAACACATTGAGTTCCAAAACCGTAATATTACGCTTTTGCAAATACACCCGTTTTTTTCCACAAGTGAGGGGGGGCTAGCGCAGCCCTGGAATCACCCATGAACACTCTAAGAAGTAAGGGACAGATGGATCACCGTGGCAAAAAATCTGGCTCCGCATCCGCTTTCTATCTCCTCGCTAAAAACCTCTGTATCTCCTTAACTTTTTACAGTGGGCAAAACGAGTCATTCTCGATGCGCGATCGCTCTACAATGGTGACTCGCATGAGACATGCTGTTGTTCCAGGCTTTAGCCATGACCATCGCGCACCCTACACACATGCATTGTTTTTCATGGATTGCTCGAGCGCAGCGCAACGGTGAGATTTCTCGCACCGAAGGTAATCTGCTATTATAGAATTCGGGCACCCAATGTGTTAAGAAAAAGTATCAATAGAAATAGTCTGTTGAAATAGCCAGTGCCCATACCCTAGGTGTCTCTCCTCTGTCTCTCCCTCTCTCTCTCCTTTCCCCTCGACACGGTCGAGGCAGAAGGCCCCCACCCTAGAGCTTAGGGTCTGCCTGACGTTTCTTCCAGTTAAGGGGGAGTTTTTCGTTGCCACCGTCGCAAAATTGCTTGCTCAGGGTGGGACTGTCGGGTCTCTGCTCTACATGTAAAGTGTCTTGAGACAACTTGCTGTGATTGAATTGAAATTGAATTGAATTGAAAGGGCCTTTCTGTGTGGAGTTTGCATGTTCTCCCAGTGTTCCCTAGGGTATGTACCCTCACAAAAAACATTCAGTAATCCTGGTCTTTATACTGCCTCCCCCTGGTCAGCCGGGGCGCCTGATGGAGGGGAAAGGAACTGGTTGGAATAACGTGTTCCTTCCACGCGCTACATCCTACCGGGGGAAACTCCCCCCTGTCAGGTGATAAGAAGCTACATCCTACCGGGGAAACTCCCCCCTGTCAGGTGATAAGAAGCTACATCCTACCAGGAAAACTCCCCCCTGTCAGGTGATAAGAAGCTACGTCCTACCAGGAAAACTCCCCCCTGTCAGGTGATAAGAAGCTACATCCTACCGGGGAAACTCCCCCCTGTCAGGTGATAAGAAGCTACATCCTACCGTTGAAACTCCCTCCTGTCAGGTGATAAGAAGCTACATCCTACCGGGGAAACTCCCCCCTGTCAGGTGATAAGAAGCTACGTCCTACCGGGGAAACTCCCCCCTGTCAGGTGATAAGAAGCTACGTCCTACCAGGGAAACTCCCCCCTGTCAGGTGATAAGAAGCTACGTCCTACCAGGGAAACTCCCCCCTGTCAGGTGATAAGAAGCGGCTTGCTAGCTCCTCATGCATTGAAGGAGGCATGAGCTCGGCTCTGGGCTCTCCCTAGGCTGCCAGAGGGAGTGTAGCGCCCAGGATAACTTATACAATTAGCACTGGGTGAAAAAAAATGGGGTTGCAAAATCGTGGGAGAAAAAAAAAGGAGGAAAAGTACAAGTACAAGTTCGGTATTCAAAATTCACTTGAGTAAAAGTACAATATTTACCTCTGAGATGTAGTGGAGTAGAAGTAAAAGTACTGAAAAAAACCCTCAAAACTGTACTTAAGTACAGCACTTGAGTAAATGTACTTAATTACTTTACACCACTGCCATTATGCACCTCAAGAGTTACATTTTACACACTGGTAAAAAAAAAAAAGTCTTGTTCTTCAGCTCAAAGTAAAGCAGAAGAAACTCCCTGATATTTATTTACCACCCAGCCATTTATTTCAATATGAAGAGAGGGTGAGGGAGAACACTTAAGTGCTCCAAATTAAAAACTACTTTATAGAGAACCTTAATGGTTTAATGAGCTTATTGCTGCTGGGTGTATTGTGTAATGTGTAACACCTCTCAGACTGCAGTGAGGTTGTTCATTATGAACTCAAGCAGATCTTAACAAATCCACCATGCATCCCCCCCACGGTCACAGACAGTCTAAAGGTCTGTTCAATGACATTGACACTTCACCAACACAGGAAAACCACAGAATCAACGATAACTTTGTCAATTAAACACAAAAGTGTTAACCCATTAAGACCGGGAAAGCACCCGTGTCATTTTAAGATGTCTTTGGCTATGAGCTTGTAGATCTGCTATTTATTTTTTTTATCGTGAAAATGTGTGCAAATCTTTGAATATATATACATATGCATGTTTAACTAATATCTTTGCTTCTGGGGGTCCCTGGAACTAAATATTTTGAGAAGGGGCCAAAATACATATTTTGGGGGACCTTGACATGAAAAGGTTTGAGAACTGATGTAGGATTTATTAGACTTTTGTAAAATCAGCAGAAGCAAAGTTTTGAGTTACAAAAATTTGCTTTAAAAAAAATATATATATATATATTCAAAGATTTGCACATATTTTCACGATTAAAAAAACCCAGATCTACAAGCTTGTGAGCTTGTAGATCTGCTATTTTGAATAGCCAAATAAATCAAAAAATTACACAGATTATTTCCCACTCTAAATGGGTTGAGCACAAACAATCTAAACTACAGTAAACTTGGTTAACTTGTTGACCTTTAATTATTCAGGGAAGACCGTTGAGAGCAAGCTCTCTTTTTCAAGGTCTGAGTACAACATGATCACAACCTTCTGCAAAAAAAATATAACATGTTAAATAAAGTGCAATATAATATAATATAATATAATATAATATAATATAATATAATATAATATAATATAATATAATATAATATACAACATTAGAAACATCACGATGCTCATAAGGGCTTTCAAAGCAGTAACGTAATGTATCCTCAAGCAGCATCCTAAATGTCTCTAGAACAATTTATCCACTTTCAGAGAGTCTGTGGAATAAAAGATAAAAACAGTCTTTCCTTGTTGACGGTTCATTGGTGGAGAGATGAGTCTAATGTGTGCCTGTGAACGTGTTCCATATCCGCTAGGTTTTGGTTTTAAAAATGAAAATAAATAAATACAAATAAATACAATGGGAGCTTATTGCCACACAGGGGCCTTATATATAAATATATATATAAATAAATACATATATATAAATACATAGAACACAATGTCGCTCTCTGCGAATGGCAAGAGAATGCCAGCCCGGTTTTTCATATAAAACAATACAGCGACGAGTGTGAAAGCACTGAAAGCAATGGTATCACAACACCACTAGGGCCTTCAAAACAAGGTTCTGGACATCACAAAACAAACTAGTATTAAGGCTACTTCTTGGCCTCAAACACACAACCCATCTAACCCCTGCTCCTTTTGCTAGGGTTGGATGGTTCAGGGTTGAGGACAGAGTACGGTAACATGCAATGGGCCTGGTCTACAAGATACACTACACCACAAAGACACCCATGCACCTGTCCTAATACTTCAACCTGGTCTACAAGATACACCACAACATTAAGATACCCACGTACCTGTCTAAATACTTCAACCTGGTCTACAAGATACACCACAACATTAAGATACCCACGTACCTGTCTAAATACTTCAACCTGGTCTACAAGATACACCACAACATTAAGATACCCACGTACCTGTCTAAATACTTCAACCTGGTCTACAAGATACACCACAACATTAAGATACCCACTAGCCCTAGAATGTCTGTGATCTTACATACATTTCATGTATTCCAAATACACAGTCATAGATCACCCTCGTCGACGCACTGTGTAGTGACGATCTGCGCGGCCATAAAAGTGCTCTAAACTCCGTCTGTACTCACCCAATAATTAATTCCTAAGACTTGGAGTGATATTTTGTCCTCTAGTTTCATATCCATTTGAAAGTTCTTCCAGAAAACGTGTGTTTAGTCAAATATCTCCACTTTTTCACGAGCTGCACACAGACGACTTTCTGTACGGGCTAGGGGGGGCGCGACTTGAGTGATGGACCGAATTTACCCAAATCCTCTTGTCATCACAAACGTCATAACAAATTGACACAGGGAAGCACAAACAAATGGGGAACACAATTGACAGGTGCTTGTGATTGGTGCGGGGTAATGAATCACTCCATCTGCCAATTGTGTGTCCCAAACATTTGTGCGTCCTAAAGGAAGTTTACATGTATCAGTCCTGCACTCATTCCAGCCCCCCTCGCCCCATACAGAAAGTCGTCCGTGTGCAGCTCGTGGAAAAGTGGAGATATTTGACTAAACACACGTTTTCTGGAAGAACTTTCAAATGGATATGAAACTAGAGGACAAAATATCACTCCAAGTCTTAGGAATTAATTATTGGGTGAGTACAGACGGAGTTTAGAGCACTTTTATGGCCGCGCAGATCGTCACTACACAGTGCGTCGACGAGGGTGATCTATGACTGTGTATTTGAAATACATGAAATGTATGTAAGATCACAGACATTCTAGGGCTAGATACCCACGTACCTGTCTAAATACTTCAACCTGGTCTACAAGATACGACACAACATTAAGATACCCATGTACCTGTCTAAATACTTCAACCTGGTCTACAAGATACACCACAACATTAAGATACCCATGTACCTGTCTAAATACTTCAACCTGGTCTACAAGATACGACACAACATTAAGATACCCATGTACCTGTCAAAGTACTTCAACCTGGTCTACAAGATACACCACAACATTAAGATACCCATGTACCTGTCAAAGTACTTCAACCTGGTCTACAAGATACACCACAACATTAAGATACCCATGTACCTGTCAAAGTACTTCAACCTGGTCTACAAGATACGACACAACATTAAGATACCCATGTACCTGTCTAAATACTTCAACCTGGTCTACAAGATACACCACAACGTTAAGATACCCATGTACCTGTCAAACTACTTCAACCTGGTCTACAAGATACACCACAACGTTAAGATACCCATGTACCTGTCTAAATACTTCAACCTGGTCTACAAGATACGACACAACATTAAGATACCCATGTACCTGTCTAAATACTTCAAAAACGTAAATGAAGTCCATAATCATAACACCAGAGGCAGCTCCACTGATCATGTTCAACCCAGATTTGGCACAAAAAAGGGAATGAACTCTTTCTCATGCTATGCAACAAAAATGTGGAATGCCCTCCCTACAAATCTTCAATCAATCAATCAAAATGTAGTAGACTATAAAAATCATAACCATAAAATTGTATGTGAGTTATATTAAATAAATAAAGGTCCTGTACCTGTGTCAGTAATTATTTATGTAAATAAACTGTAATGCAGACCAAAAATAATACAAAAAACTGTTACCTTTGAAATTAAATTGCAGTATTGTATCTGACCCAGCCTTAATCAAACACAATAATAATTAAATTCAATCAAATAATCAGTACCCTTCAAAATACAAATAGAAAATGATCAAGCTCTGATCTTTGGTCCCACAACGCGAAGTTACTTTAAATGTCTCCAATGAGTATAGTTTCCCAAAAGTAATCCAAAAGTAATCCAAAACAATATTGTAGATCTTCTATTTTCCGAAAATCCAGTAATCCGCAAAGTCAGCAAACAAGAAGGCAATGCATTACACAACATAGGAAAACATATATTCCTCACCTCAACCTTCAAGTCAGGAGTCAGGAGGCCACAGCAGGTTCCTTTGTCCAAAAAGCTATGAATTGATTCAGATATAAACCATATGTTTCTTTGACCAAACTTCTCTTCTTCCAGATCCCAAAGTTCTCCGGCCACACTACTCACTGGTTTATTAATTCCTGGTTTTGGTCTAGTGTAAGCTCTTTCTCAAACACCACCAAACATCATTTTTCAAAAATGGAACCCTCAGGCCCCGGCCGCCTCACTTCCTGTAATTTTATAGCTGTTCCTGGTACCTCACTTCCTGTGGAACATTCCACAGTGATCACTTCCTGGAACCAGTCAAGGTATATGTAAAGAAGGTAGGGTCATCTACGTCATTTTCGCTATCATGCAATTCCAGCGGGCAGATTCGTCGCACCATGGGAGCCAGACTGCAGCCGTGAGTTCAGTGGAATGCATTGAGTTAATGAGAGCCCAGTGGATCAGCTCATGGACAAAATATATTTCTGAATGACTGAGACCTTTGTAAAGTAATTGCTTCTGGAAAATAAAAGAAGACATAGTTATCACACATTGTTTTATGCTGTGTTGCTTTTCGATGTGTCCACTGTATAAGTTTATTGAGCTATCTAAAGAGCACAAAGTACGCGATACTGCCGAGACAGAAACCAGTGTTGCCATGTCCACTTATTATAAGTGACCTTGGGCTTATTTTTCTGTGAAGTTGCTTGTAAATATTGGTAGTTGCGGGTTGCGGTTTTATGGGCTTTTTTTCTAAAGTGTAGTTCATTATTTGGACTTGGGCTTCACAATTTTAAAATTATTTTAACCAGTGGTTCTTGGGAGCTCCACATGCACGCGCGAGCACGCACCGTCAGCTGCAGTCTTAACACCTTAAAGTTTAAACAATAGCCTCTCAAGGTTCGCGCCGTCAGCGGCGAGCCGTTCTCAATAGCGTCTACCTGGCTGCTTTGCATAACATTAGGCTAATGGAGAAAAGCCATGGACTTGAATTGAATGTGTACATTCCTCTCACAATGAGAGACAACAGTCTCTGCACTGCAGAGTGTGAAGGGGATCGCTTAGAAGAGGACCCAGTTCTCTGAGACAAGACAAAGACAAGTTGTCTGATTATTTTAAGTACTTATGTGTGGGTGAGTCTATGTAAAGGGCTTTTATATAAAACTAAAAGGAAAATAAAATAATTAATTAATTGAAACAAAAATAAAAACAACAAATAAACAATGCAACTAAATAATAAGATATAATTACATTAAAAATCACATGTTGAATACAGTATTTCAACTAGCACTGAGCTGATTGGCTATAGTGTTTGTTCACAAGCTGGTCCAGCTGGCTGTCATAGACTTCATAGTATTTCACCAAACTTCCTGTTCCAGTTTTGGCTCCCATGCGCATCAATGGCGTCTTCCCGCCCCCTAGGCCGTCCCTTCCTTCTTTTCTAATTTCCTTGGAACCAGTGGTGGAAAAAGTACTCACATTTTGTACTTAAGTAAGAGTATCAATACTGCAATGTAGAAATACTCAAGTTACAAGCAAAAAATCCAGAGTAAAAGTACAAAAGTATTGGTATAAAAATGTACTTAAAGTACCAAAAGTAAAAGTACTCATTATGCAGAATGTCCCACTTCACAAGTTTTCCCCAAAACAAATTTTAAAATAGCAGATCTACAAGCTCACAATGCGACGCATTGTGAGCTTGTAGATCTGCTATTTTCAAATGGCCAAAACATATATATATATAGAGCTGAACTGGTTAGTGTGTTTTGTAATAATAATCAAAATCTACAATGTTTTAAACTGGTAACTAAAGTTGTCAAATAATTGTAGTGGAGTAAAAGTTCAATATTTGCCTCTGAGATGTAGTGGAGTAGAAGTAAAAGTACTGAAAATGGGAAATACTCCAGTAAGTAAAAATTCTTCAAAAGTGTACTTAAGTACAGCACTTGAGTAAATGTACTTAATTACTTTACATCACTGGTTGAAGTGGTTAAAACAATCCATCAGCATTGTGATGCTATAGTCCATATCCGGAGAATATGCACCCCCCCCCCCCCCCCCCAACTACGTGCAGACTTGGCAAAAATGGTAATAAAGCGTTTAAACGTCTCAAAGCCAATACTGAATGGTTCCCTCACTGCAACGGCCATAACCTTTGAAATACATCCTGTGTTAAGTTCCGTACAGTTAGTATACCACGGCCATAGTCACCGTGACCACAATGTATTATGTATGATTTACTGCTGATTGGAAATGCTGGACACATTCTCAAGAGCGTAGCAGTATTATCCTATACGTGTATTATTATATTAGAGCGTAGCAGTATTATCCTATACGTGTATTATTATATTAGAGCGTAGCAGTATTATCCTATACGTGACGCGCTTAAAGTTAAGAACATCTGGAGGATTTGCCATTGTTTTGCTGCGTTAAATGTCAGCCTAAGGACTGAAAAACTATTGGTAATTTAAATATATGATGCCTTGAGATGCAAAGCTCTTTTTTTTTATACCATTTAAAGTCTCTATACTTAGTAAACTAATACTTACTGTAAGTTGACCTTATCTGTTATGTCTGTAAATGTTTACCCCCAGAAAAAGGGGTGTTCGTATTGTTACCAAAGCCATATAACAAGTATCTAAGTGTGTTAAAGCTGCAGTCCATAACTTTGATGCCTCCTTACCCCGCCCCCAGATTCCAAACCCAGGCCCCTCCCAAATTAGAGACTCTTCCAATAATGCATCGCTACTTAAGGGGCGATATTGCACTTGTGAGGTTCAGACAGCACTAACGGTATAGGTGTCCGAACCAGAGAGTCTAAATAGCAGAGTAGAGACCACTTAAGGCCCTGTTCAGACTGCAGTCAAATCACATCGATCTTTGTGCCCGACTGTTCACACTGCATCATGTGACCAGACTGTTCACACTGCATCATGTGACCAGACTGTTCACACTGCATCATGTGACCAGACTGTTCACACTGCATCATGTGACCAGACTGTTCACACTGCATCATGTGACCAGACTGTTCACACTGCATCTGCATCATGTGACCAGACTGTTCACACTGCATCATGTGACCAGACTGTTCACACTGCATCATGTGACCAGACTGTTCACACTGCATCATGTGACCAGACTGTTCACTGCATCTGCATCATGTGACCAGACTGTTCACACTGCATCTGCATCATGTGACCAGACTGTTCACACTGCATCATGTGACCAGACTGTTCACACTGCATCATGTGACCAGACTGTACACACTGCATCTGCATCATGTGACCAGACTGTTCACACTGCATCATGTGACCAGACTGTTCACACTGCATCATGTGACCAGACTGTTCACACTGCATCATGTGACCAGACTGTTCACACTGCATCATGTGACCAGACTGTTCACTGCATCTGCATCATGTGACCAGACTGTTCACACTGCATCTGCATCATGTGACCAGACTGTTCACACTGCATCATGTGACCAGACTGTTCACACTGCATCTGCATCATGTGACCAGACTGTTCACACTGCATCATGTGACCAGACTGTTCACACTGCATCATGTGACCAGACTGTTCACACTGCATCATGTGACCAGACTGTTCACTGCATCTGCATCATGTGACCAGACTGTTCACACTGCATCTGCATCATGTGACCAGACTGTTCACACTGCATCATGTGACCAGACTGTTCACACTGCATCATGTGACCAGACTGTACACACTGCATCTGCATCATGTGACCAGACTGTTCACACTGCATCATGTGACCAGACTGTTCACACTGCATCATGTGACCAGACTGTTCACACTGCATCATGTGACCAGACTGTTCACACTGCATCATGTGACCAGACTGTTCACTGCATCTGCATCATGTGACCAGACTGTTCACACTGCATCTGCATCATGTGACCAGACTGTTCACACTGCATCATGTGACCAGACTGTTCACACTGCATCTGCATCATGTGACCAGACTGTTCACACTGCATCATGTGACCAGACTGTTCACACTGCATCATGTGACCAGACTGTTCACACTGCATCTGCATCATGTGACCAGATCTGATCTGTCACAGATCTTTTTGTGTTCCTAAAATACTTTATTTTCCTTTGACACTGCACCGCCAGATATGTCTTCATATATTACCTTGTTCCTGTACATTCCTGAAGGCTGCTCGCCATTTCTCCTGTAAAACTTATGCTGCACTATTGTTTTGTTTTCAAGTCAGATTCCATGTGACCATGAGACCATGTGACCATGTGACCATGTGTCTCTGTTCAGACTTCATGAAACAAATCAGATTCCAATCTGGATATGACACAGATAGCCTTATATATATATATATATATATATATGACACAGATAGCCTTATATATATATATATATATATATATATATATGACACAGATAGCCTTATATATATATATATATATATATATATATATATATATATATATATATATATATATATATATATATATATATATATATATATATATATGACACAGATAGCCTTATATATATATATATATATATATATATATATATATTACACAGATAGCCTTAGTTCCAACCACTACAGACCAAAACTAGACTAAAACTAGACTAAAATGTTAGTGAGGGATCTAGTGGAGAAGAGATCCAGTAGAACTAAAAGACAAGTCATTTTATGTTTGGTTGAGCTCAGATGTTGCGCTCTGAAAATAGATGATCTACAAGCTCGCGACGCGTTGTGAGCTTGAAGATCAGCTATTTTCAGCACATAACCAAGTGTAAAATCCACCATTACGACGCCATCAAGGCACCGCCAACATACATTTTAGTCGACTAAATCAACTGTAGATTTAGTCAACAATAATCTTAGGATATTTAGTCGACTAAAACTAGACAAAATCTAAAACATTTCAGATGACTAAAATATGACTAAAACTAAATGTAATTGTATTCAAAAGACTATGACTAAAACTAAACCAAAATGTTATGTCAAAATCAACACTGCTAGCATACAGATTGATTAAATTAACGTTTTAGTCATTAAAATACGCCCTGGATTGCAGCTTCACAGAGTTAATGCGTTACTCCCTCATGTACGGTCA
>NC_137618.1:494700-509700 GCF_963280865.1 Gymnoscopelus braueri | reverse complement strand
CAAGGAACCATCACGCCAGAATGAAATGTTTGGATCGGGGGGAGTCTGGTGCAACGCTCAGGTCCTGGATCTGGTGAGACGAAGGAGGAGCCCGGCCAAGAGGCCAGGAGGCCAGGAGGCCATCCACAGAGCCTAGTCCCTCCACGGGCCAGAGCCTCTCCTCTCCCCCGGCCCCGGCAGAGTAGTTCCGGACAAGCGGACTGAGTGGCCCTGTCTTGAACCGTGGGTACAGTAGCTACTGGGACGTAAGTCGGGTCTTGATCAACCCCGGCTGGGTCACCTGGGTGAGGGTGTATGTTGCTGCGAGACCGGAAACACCCGACAACCCCAGGCTACAACACTGATGATACGTCCTCCAGGCTACAACACTGATGATACGTCCTCCAGGCTACAACACTGATGGTACGTCCTCCAGGCTACAACACTGATGATACGTCCTCCAGGCTACAACACTGATGATACGTCCTCCAGGCTACAACACTGATGGTACGTCCTCCAGGCTACAACACTGATGATACGTCCTCCAGGCTACAACACTGATGATACATCCTCCAGGCTACAACACTGATGATACATCCTCCAGGCTACAACACTGATGATACGTCCTCCAGGCTACAACACTGATGATACGTCCTCCAGGCTACAACACTGATGATACGTCCTCCAGGCTACAACACTGATGATACGTCCTCCAGGCTACAACACTGATGGTACGTCCTCCAGGCTACAACACTGATGATACGTCCTCCAGGCTACAACACTGATGGTACGTCCTCCAGGCTACAACACTGATGATACGTCCTCCAGGCTACAACACTGATGATACGTCCTCCCGGCTACAACACTGATGGTACGTCCTCCAGGCTACAACACTGATGATACGTCCTCCAGGCTACAACACTGATGATACATCCTCCAGGCTACAACACTGATGATACATCCTCCAGGCTACAACACTGATGATACGTCCTCCAGGCTACAACACTGATGATACGTCCTCCAGGCTACAACACTGATGATACGTCCTCCAGGCTACAACACTGATGGTACGTCCTCCAGGCTACAACACTGATGATACGTCCTCCAGGCTACAACACTGATGGTACGTCCTCCAGGCTACAACACTGATGGTACGTCCCAGGTGCATCCATGTGATGTTTTTCTTTGTATCTGTATTCATGCCTCCTGCCATACTGAACAAAGCAGCATGGTATGGGATCAGTGGTTCTCTGAGGTCCAGGGACCCCCGGGGGTCCTCGAGAGGCTTGAATTTCACTATTATTTCAACTGGCTACAAGATATCCAAATGAGAGAATACTATTCAGACCAAAGCTTTCTCTCCACTGGTATCTCCCCAGCTACGCTATAGACAGTCATATAGAGTTCTATAACTAAATCTAAACAACCTTCTCTTAAATGTGTTCAAACGGGGGTCTAATACGTATCAATTTGGGGGTCCTTGACATTAACCCACTCAATCCTGCACATCAAAAATAGCAGATATACAAGCTCATAGCGTGGCACCGAGTGCCGTGCTATGAGCTTGTATATCTGCTAATTTTGAAAAATCGTAAATCAAATCTTTGATATATATATATATATATATTTTTAAGTGAATTTCTTTAACTCAAATCTTTGCTTCTGGGGGTCCCTGGAACAACATATTTTCAGATGGGGGTCCGCGGCCAAATACATATCATTTTGGGGGTCCTTGACATGAAGAAGTTTGAGAACCACTGATTATAGCAACATAGTTTTTTTTTCTCCAAAAGCTGATTTAGAAGACATTTGTAGAATCCCCCAAAAGCAAAGATTTGAGTTATAAATGTTTGCTTAAAAAAAAATATATATATATATATATATATATATATATATATTCAAAGATTTGCAAAAATATTCCAGATTTTTTTTTTATAGCAGATCTACAAGCTCATAGTGCGGCACTCGGTGCCGCACTATGAGCTTGTATATCTGCTATTTTTGAATAGCCAAAGTATAACATAATGGTTAAAGTGGTTAAAATGTAAAATGACACAGATGCTTTCTCGGTCTTAAAGGGTTAAGATGTTTGAGAACAACACATATAGAATACTTCTATACATTAGTTCCTGCTCTACATGCTAAACTCTATGGCACCATAATGGTCTTTTTTTTTCATATATAACTGAAAGTTGAACTCCCAGGAGGCGTCCTTTGAGACAGAGAGCTTGAATTCAAAGGGATAAAATAATAGCGCTGCATTCTGGCAGCTTTGAAAAGTGCAAAACAGACCTTGTGAAGATGAATCAGATCTCACAGACCTTGTGTAGATGAATAGATCTGAAGCACAGAGACCTGAAAAGGCAGTGAGCTCAACTCAATTTGAAATACGTCTCATCAAAGGTAAGCATCTACCTAGGACGGTGTGACACTTCAAAAGACGGCCTTGAATGAGACATTCACTCCTGGGTTTCAATAATGCCTTTCATTAATTTATGGGACATTTTATAATAGATAATGGATCATCTTTTTTTCTCTCTTTTTTTTTAAGGTGAAAGTTTGCCTCTATAGACAAATCTGTGGTACCCCTGGTACCCCCAGGGGTCCTTGGGGGGGGGTACCAGGGGGTCCCCAGCAAAACTAGTTAATATGGCGTCACTATAATTTAAACCACTTTAACCATATTTTATACGGCTATTTTTGAAAAATCTTGGAAATAATGTGCAAATCTTTTTTCTTTTTTTTAATGCGAACAATTTTAACACATATCTTTGCTTCTGGGGGTCCCTGGAACAACATTTTCAGGTGGGGGTCCGCGGCCAAATACATTTCAATTTGGGGGTCCAAAAACGTTTGAGAACCACTGGTCTATAGCCATGGGATAAGGATATGATCATATAAAATGGTATTGATCTCTAGGGGGGAATTCAATTGTTACAGCATTAATTTGACAATGATGACAATGACTAAGTGTCACAGCCACTCGTCAGTATCTTCGGTGTATGTGCGCAAGAGGTCATGTTTATTAAAAAAAAAAAAAATCTCCAACCCTAAAACCCCTCCCGCTCACTCAGATCAGCTAACACAGGGAAGCTATCAGAACCTTCCCTAAAACAGCAGTAAGAACTGCAGACTCACTCCCAAACTTCTGTCGTAATCTGAAGACTCACCTCTTCAGATTCCACCTCAGCCCTGTAGCACTTGACCTAGCCTTGAGGACCTTGCAGGATTATGCAAAGGCTAAAATGTAACTTAGATAACATGTTAGACATCTGTAGACAGATGCCAGGTAAATGCCTAAATTGTAGATTGTAGCTGATTTGTTATAAAGTCAGATGGTCTCTGGTTAATGACAACATTCTTCTAAAGGCAAACAGATGAATAATGCAGCTAATCTGTAAATATAATCTACACACAGACTTATGTTAATTAAGATGTACTGTACATACTGTAAACAGTGTTACAATGAATACGGAGAATCCCAAAAGATACACATATAGTATGCATAATTAATTAGGCAACATGTGGTGGGAAAAGTACTCACATGTGTTACTTAAGTAAAAGTATCTATACTGCACTGTAAAAATACTAGGAATAAGTCTGGAATTCAAAATTTACTTGAGTAAAAGTATAAAAGTATTGGTACCAAAATGTACTTTAAGAACCAAAAGTAAAAATAACTCATTATGCAGAATGTCTCATTTCAACATTTTCAAATGTATGAAATGTATGAAAATCTCTTGAAAATAGCCGATCTACAAGCTCACAATGAGTCGCAATGCGACCCATTGAGAGCTTGTAGATTGGCTATTTTCAAATGGCCGAAATGTATATAGGGCTGAAGTGGTTAATGTGTTTTGTAATAATAATCTAAATCTACACAGTAACTAAAGCTGTCAAATAATTGTAGTGGACTAAACTAAAAGTACAATATTTGCCTCTGAGGTGTAGTGGAGTAAAAGTACTCTAAGACAGTAAAAAAAAAAACTCAGAATTGTACTTAAGTACAGTACTTGAGTAAATGTACTTAGTTACTTTACACCACTGCAAATTATTGATAAGCATCCCCGAAATTGTAATCTATTTTTTTATTGTAATCTATTATTCGATCCCTCCTGATTGGACGCTGAAGCAGCACTAAAGGCACAATGCCAAGTCTCACTGCAGGGAGCCAGTTACAATAAATAAAACATAACCACACCGTCCCTGCAGATCTGAACAGATTGACCGTGAGTGACGCTTGGCGTACGCTCCGGACGTCGTTATACAGCCAATTAAAGCTCTCCTATCAGCGTGAGTCCCATTTCATACACTGCAGGGGGACGGGGGGGAGGACGGGGGGGGGGGGCGACAGTCCTCCTCGTGAAATACATTTACAGTCCCACAGCAAGGGTTTATGTGAAGGTTAGGGCCCGATGCGAGCAGCTCAGCCAAGTCACAGTTTACTGCTTATGTTTTGTAGATCATCACTCGTAGGACATTCATTCAGGGGAGTGTTATTCTCTGTTCTGATTGGTGTGCTTGTCTGTTTTCAGATGGGAGGAGCCAGGGAGGGCAGAGAGGGAGGAGCCAGGGAGGGCAGAGAGAGATCCCCACGTTTTTTACTGCTTGTTTGGCAGAATTGATGCCGACGCCCCTTTTGCCCTCTGCCTCGGAGGAAACGCTCGTTTCACTCTTTTGTAAACTTTTTCATCTATTCTACCGTTCAAACAAAGGACAGTAAAGCAGCAGGATTTACCCACTTAAACCCTACAAACCATAATTAAACCTAATCCTGATGCTTTGCTTAATACTGTCATCACAAGTATAAATGATTATTGATAGTGATGATTTCTTTATGTTTTCATGGTTTTTCCTTAATGTCTTTGTTGCTCACTGTGCGTATCGCTGCCAAACGCTCTGTAACGGCCTCTGTGGTTTTAATGTACCTCTGGAGCCTGACGGATGGGGAGCTTGTAAGACGTTCTGCTTGTATTAGTTAGGACAGAGTACAGCACCTTGCAATGGGCCTGGTCTACAAGATACACTACAGTACAGCACAAAGACACCTGGTCTACAAGATACACTACAGTACAGCACAAAGACACCTGGTCTACAAGATACACTACAGTACAGCACAAAGACACCTGGTCTACAAGATACACTACAGTACAGCACAAAGACACCCATGCACCTGTTAAAATACTACAAAAAAACGTCAAAGACGTCCACAATCACAACACCAGAGGGAGCTCCACTAATCACGTTCAACACAGATTTGGCTCAAACAAGGGATTAAATGTGTTCTACTGCTATGCCATGTGGAATGCCCTACGAACAGTCATACAAACATGTGAATCCTTACTCTCCTTCAAAAGCGCTCTAAAAGAGCACTTACAGGAGGCTGCAGTTCAGAACTGGTCCTGTAAAAATATCAAGCCTATCACCAGATGGAACCCCCAAGGAATCCAGGGTGGTAATTATTTTTGATTGTACAGCCTACGGTTGAAGAGTTGTAGGGCAAGTAGGGTGACCATATTCTGAATTCCCCAAAAGATGACACTTCTCTTTTTTCAGGTTTGTTATTATTATTATTTTTTTTACCTTAATACGGTACAAAAAAAGTGTAGATGTCGGAGGTTTTTTCAATGAATGACCGGCAGCACCGATGTATGTGCTGTCCAGTGTGTGTGTGTGTGTGTCTCGTGAGAGAAATAAGGAGACATACCTCCAAAAACAAGCCAGAAAAACAAGCCAAATCTTGTCCAGAAGTTGCGGTAAATAGGCGACACAAATATCCTGGCGTCTGAGAGTTTGCTCAGCAGCTCATTGGCTCATTTACTCATGACAAGACCAATGAGAGTTAGCGCTTTCATTGCTGCTAAGACACGTCCCCCCTACTGATACACAGATACAGCACACGCTACAAACTCTCAAAACCCCGGACATTTGAGGGATTTTATAAAACCCCCCCGGACAGGCCGGACAGCCCCCCAAAAGAGGACATGTCCGGGTAAAAGAGGACGTATGGTCACCCTGGCAAAACAGGAAGTGTCCTGTTATAGAGCTACCATGACACCATTAATATACTGTACCGTGTAGCCTATACTCACTATATATATATATATATATATATATATATATATATATATATATATATATATATATATATATATATATATATATATATATATATAGCCTATACTCACTCACATATCATCTTATCTTTATTTTAACCAGGAAGTCACATTGGGATTAAAAACCTCTTTTACACAGTATACTTTGTCACATGGCCAAAATAGACGATCTGCAAGCTCACAACACGTCACAATGCGACAATGTTGTGAGCTTATAGATCTGCTATTTTTGGAACATTTTAAAAACATTTTGAAAAATGTTATAGTGGAAAGTTGTTAACCCATTAAGGCCTGACGTTCCTATTCTACAAAATGTCTTCTAAATCCTAACAGTTTTCTGAAAAAACTTATGTTGCTATTATATCAGTGGTTCTCAAACTTTTTCACGTCAAGGACCACCCAAAATGATATGTATTTGGCCGTGGACCCCCAATATTTAGTTCCAAGGACCCCCAGAAGCAAAGATTTGAGTTAAAAATGTTTGCTTTAAAAATGTAATATCCACAAAGATTTGCACACATTTTCACGATAAAAAAAAAAGCAGATCTACAAGCTTGTAGCACGGCACTCAGTGCCGTGCTACAAGCTTGTATATCTGCTATTTTTGAATAGCCAAAGAATAAAATAATAGTTTAAGTGGTTACACAGATGCGTTCCCGGTTTAAATGGGTTAAAACTCAATGAAAACGTGGAATCTCTTACTTGTGCTGTTTATTGTTTTGTTTTGTTTTTCCCCAGTTCAGCCGCACTAAAGAAATGTTCCCTGTTTTACAACCATTCAGAATTCCATCCTGTTTATACGGGTTGAACACAATGACTGTTGAGCTGCCCGGGGAACAAGGTTAATAGAATGGAGGTTGTAAGTTAGAAATCAATTGAAGTGGAAGGTAGAAGTGGAGCTAGTGTCTAGTGAGTTCACACTCTGGAGGGAAAGCTTTGGACTTACACATATTTCACTGTCTGCAGGGTTACTATACCAGCTGTAGTGTGTGTGTGTGTGTGTGTGTGTGTGTGTGTGTGTGTGTGTGTGTGTGTGTGTGTGTGTGTGTGTGTGTGTGTGTGTGTATGAAATGATAAACAACTTGAATTTTTAAAAAGGATCCCTGGCTAATACGCCTTATATATGCCTATTTACGGTGTAAAAAGCATCGTAAATATTGTATTTATTTTAGAGATAGTTAATCTTTCACTCCAATAGGGACAACTCCAGCCCTACCTAAAACTGTCGAACGTGCTGTCTTCAAACAACTGTCCTCGTACCTCCACCAGAACAACCTCCTGGAATCCAACCAGTCTGGGTTCAAAGTGGGTCACTCGACAGAGACTGCCCTCCTGGCAGTGACGGAGTCGCTCCATGCCGCTAGAGCGAACTCTCTCTCCTCCGTCCTGATACTCCTGGACCTGTCTGCAGCGTTCGACACAGTGAACCATCAGATCCTCCTCTCCACCCTCGAGGGGATGGGTGTCTCAGGCTCTGCACTCTCCCTGTTTGCATCCTACCTGACGGGTCGCTCCTACCAGGTGATGCTGAGAGGTAAAATGGTGCATTTATATAGCGCTTCTATCCGAAGCGCTTTACATTGATTGTGCCATTAACCCATTCACACACACATTCATACACCGATGGCGGAGGAAACCATGCAAGGCACCAACCTGCTCATCGGGAGCAATTAGGGGTTCAGCGTCTTGCTCAAGGACACTTCGACATTAACTCTAGGGGAGTGCCCCAGCCCGGGATCGAACTGGGAACCTTGCGGTTTTCCAGTTCACTCTACCCGGCCACTCTACCCCTGAGCCACTGCCGCCCCAAAAAAGAGGATCTGTGTCAGAACCACACAGACTCACTACTGGGGTTCCCCAAGGCTCAGCTCTTCTTTTCTCTCTCTACACTACATCTCTTGGTGCTGTCATCCACTCCCATGGCTTTTCCTACCACTGCTATGCCAATGACATCCAGCTGATCCTCTCATTCCCCCCCTCTGACACACAAGTGGAGGCACGCATTGCTGCTTGTCTGGCTGACATCTCGGAGTGGATGTCGACGAACCACCTGAAGCTCAACCTGGACAAGACCGAGCTGATGTTCCTCCCGGGGAAGGGCTGTCCGCACCGAGATATGGCCATCACCATTGATAATGCTGTGGTGACGTCAACTCGGACTGCGAAGAATCTGGGTGTGACCTTGGACGACCAACTGTCGTTCTCGGCAAACATTGCATCAGTGACACGGTCCTGCAGATTCCTCCTCTACAACATCAGGAGGATTCGCCCCTTCCTCACGGAGAAGGCAGCCCAGGTGCTCATCCAGGCTCTTGTCATCTCCCGCCTGGACTACTGCAACTCCCTCCTTGCTGGTGCTCCGGCATCTGCCATCAGACCTCTGGAGCTTGTTCAGAAAGCTGCTGCTCGTCTGGTGTTCAACCGCCCCAAGTTCTCCCACACAACTATCCTTCTCCGTTCTCTACACTGGCTCCCCGTAACGGCTCGCATTCAGTTTAAAACCCTGGTGCTAGCCTATAGGGCAGTGAAAGGAACAGCTCCTTCTTACCTCCGGGCTATGGTTGATGCTTACACCCCTGCCCGACCACTTCGGTCTGCCACCTCGGGGCGACTGATTGCCTCGTCACTCAAGGGTCCTTCTGGTTGATCGACAGGGTCACGACTTTTTTTCTGTTCTGGCCCCACAGTGGTGGAATGAACTTCCCACTGATGTCAGGACAGCAGAGTCACTGCCCATCTTTCGCCGCAGGCTGAAAACCCACCTCTTCAGGAAACACTACCCTTCCTCTTTGCCTGGCCTACTTGTTGTTAACTAGTTGTACGAACTCTTGTTTTATTGTTGTATTGTTTTATTGGATCTTGTTTAGTCGACTTATTTGTTTTAGCTCATGCTCATTTGATTTTGCTATTTTGTCTCATCTGTTTAAGAAAGTAGGTAGCTGATATATTGCACTTTTACCTTAGCGCTAGGTATACTCTTGGTTGCTTGTTTTAGCAGGAAATGCACTTAAGACTTCTGGTGAGTAGCAGTTTCGTTCCCTACCTATGTTGAATGCACTTTGTAAGTCGCTTTGGATAAAAGCGTCTGCTAAATGACTGTAATGTAATGTATTGTAATGTAATGTAATATGGAATGCATGTGCAATAAAAAAATATCAACCTTAGGAAGTATAAGGTTGATTTGTATTAGCTAAAGCATTCCATATATTACTTTAAATAAAAAACGTCACATGGATGCACCTGGGACGTATCATCAGTGTTGTAGCCTGGGGTCATCAACAACATACATCCTTGCCCAGGTGACCCAGCCAGAGCCGGAGCGTTGCACCAGACTCCCCCCATTCCAAACATTTCACTCTAGCGTGATGTTTTCTTGGGCCGTGGTGGCGCTGCAGGCTCCACTTGCCTGAAAGGCCCTCCTAAAGGCCTCACTGTGGCTTTGTTGGGCTTCTTCCTCATGGAAGACACAGGCTGGGGCGCCAAACCACACTGCTCCCGGCCACTTAAGTACAGTACTTGAGTAAATGTACTTAGTTACTTTACCGCACTGATAATGACCAGGGTTAATGTGGTTCAACTGGATAATATATAGTCCCACTTGTCTCTCCATGCTGATGTTGTGTCTTTCTACTGTAGCCTACATACAGTAACTACAGTACTAACACATACACAATGAAATACATTGTGTGTGTGTGCATGCACCTCCATAAACACGCGTGTGCACACACACACACACGCACACGCACACGCACACGCACACGCAGCACCACGACTCTGGAAGAACAAAGCTATCATACATCGTTCTAATGAAGACGCGCTCGGCTCTCGCCAGAGATTTCGAGTTTGCCGTTAATTCGGCGCTGAAACATCGGCGGAGACGAGCGCAGCTGGAAGTCCGCTCGGTGGAATCTGATTAGTCGCGTTTCATTAGAAAATTGGGGGACCACACGTCTAGACTAATGTGCCTCAAAGTATTTCTTTCAGAGCCTTATTAACCCCGCAGGCATAAGAGTTGTAATGATGCCTCTTCCTCCAAAGTATGAGACGGAGGGCACATTAGCGCTATAGCTGCAGCAGTGATCAGATGATTGTCTGTCTCTCTGGAGTGTGAGGAGGTGGTAATTAATTACTGATCAGAAGCCATTGATCAGCAGCGCGCTTATTTTCTCACCCTGTCTCTGTGAGAAGATACGGTGATGATAATACTCCTCAATGATGTCCTTGCGGTGGGCAGACGGCGGGGCAGAAGTTTTTGAGGTGTGCTAAGGTGTTGGTCTTATTGCACTATATACTGAATGAGGTGGCTATTATTATTATTTATTATTATTATGGAGGGTGATGACTAGGAAAAACGGACTGTACATGTCACTGTGTGTTTATGTTTTTTTTTTTTTTTTTTTTTATTAGGGAATTCAATTTAGGTTTCACAGACATGATATATGCATGTACAGTTATATTTATATCCCCCTTTTCTTTTCTTTTTTTTACATTTTTACCCGGCAAAAAGAGAAAAGAATATATATATATATATATATAAGCATACAGGTACTCACAGACTTGAAATATAATAAGAAAAATTACTGGGGAGTGTGTACACTGTTGAAAGAAATATGTAACAGAGCTTTCTGCTACTACTTCTAAAGGACTGGTATTCTCATAGGCTGGATATATATTATTATTGATCGCCACAAGTGCTATTGACGGGAGGCCCGGATATGGTCCTTAATCACACACCTTGATATGGTGAATAGGCCTGATATTTATATAGGTATTATATTACTATTATTGCTTTGCTACTTATGACTGCCGACGCTTGCCATCTGACGGCGTCGTAGCATTTATAAGTAGGATATGATGTCATGCGGTCGTAAGACTACGTCAGGGACGTAGTGCCGTATCGCTGTCGTCATCTTCGTAACAAAATACGTTAAATTTAACAAAAAGATTGAAATAAAAAAAATAAAAAAAGGAAAAGAAAAATAAACAGTAAAAAATTAAAAAAGATAGAAATAAAAAAAGAGGAAAAAAGAGAGAGAAAGGGGGGAAGAACAGGGGGAGGGGAAGATAGGTAGGGTGGGGGGGGACTCAGTCAGGGGGTAGAGTTTGTAGTGAGTTGAAATAAGTGATAAATGGATCCCACTTATGGGAAAACATAGCGGAATTGCCCTTTACAGAATATTTAATCTTTTCCAGCTTGATATAATACATTACATCTCTGAGCCATCTGGACGTGGATGGGGCTTTGGACGAATTCCATAGAAGTAAGATACAGCGTCTCGCCAATAAAGATGTGAAAGCTAGTACATCTGATTGTATGGAATTGGTCCGAGTAACACAACCACTTGTGATCCCAAATATGGCTAATAGGGGGTTCCTGTGTATTTCAAGACCTAAAACCTTGGACAAAGTATCGAAATAATCAGTCCAAAATGTGTTATGTTTGGAGCAGAAATAAAACATATGACTCAGGTTGCATGGTGAGGAGTGACATCTTTCACATTGGTCTACTATGGATGGGAACATTTTTGATAGTCTAGTTTTGGAAAAGTGAACTCTGTGTAATACTTTAAATTGTATAAGTTCTAGCCTTGCGCACGGTATGCTTGATCCGATTTTGTGTATTGCTTTGTCCCACCATTGGTCTCCAAAATCAGTTAGGTGTACTCCCAGTTCCTCTTCCCAACTTCTAACTTGAAAATAACGAAACAGATGTGATGTTGGTAAGTTATAATCTGAAGCTAGATCTGAAAAACTATAGAAGGATTCGTTTTTATAAAGGTCTCTAAAAAACGTAATGCCTTTGTTCTGCCAAAATGTATAAGATGTATCAACTAGTGATGGGGGGAACTGGTGGTTGCGCATTAAGGGCATCAATGTGGAGGCTGACTTATATTTAAAGTGGCGCCTGAATTGAAGCCAGATTTTAAGGGTGGATCGTACCACTGGGTTGGTTGTGAAGGTGGAGGGATTAAGTGTTTTTGTTTTTGTCCTGTAATGTATGGTTGGTATTGTGTATGCTGCTGGTCTGTGTGTCCAAGACAAATTTCTCCCACGGGAGACAAAATAAAGTAACCTTGAACCTTGAACCTTGTGTTCTGGAGAGTGGTTGTCATATCTGTTGTAGTGCTGTTGCAACTATCGATTATGTTCATAGCGATTATGCTATCCATTAGGTTTTTGATTCATCGAATAATCTTCAAGATATTTTTTTCACCATTTTTGGTCATTTTGTTTTGAAGATTCAGTCTGAAACGGCCTTGCAACCAATCAGAAGGTTCCATCCCTTCAGGCTATGGCACTGGTGGAATCTCACTCACTCAGTGCGAGTGTTCGTAGCGTAGATATAGAAACCTAGATACCTCATTGGCCCCTGCAGTTCATTGGAGCGACTTGTATCTCGGACGCCATTTTGGAGAAGGCAAGCTTCCTGACTACTGGCCAATAACAGCGCGTCTTTTCCGGGACTTGTCAGAATCTAGTTGTATATAAATATCCCGTTATATTTTTATACAACTAGATTCAGCCGGAGGAGGCGTCTACCTTTATATTTCTATGGTTTGTAGCCTGCAGGCGCACGCTACTTGGGTAATCCTCGAACTGCAAGTGGTTTTTGTTTTTCAAAATAAATCAAATAAAACTCAAAATAAAATAAAAATAAAAATTGAATTTTAACTTACGGCCTGGAGGTGTTCATGGGGACCTGAAGGAGGTGTTCATGGGGACCTGAAGGAGGTTGGTGTCACCAGACCTGAGGGAGCGGGAGGGAGACATGATAAGCTGTGAGCTGGTAGAAACACTATTTTCACAACACAATTACATTTAAAAAAAAAAAGAATTCCCCACAAAATCAATTATTGTATTAAAATTGATTATTTATAATTGATTAAATCGATTAGTTCAATTAAACTGTTTGACCGCTAGATGTCTCACAGTCATTTCCAATCATTTCCAAAGAAACAGAGCTCACATACTGTAGCACTACTGTAGTATAAGGATCAAAGAAACAGAGCTCACATACTGTAGCACTACTGTAGTATAACGATAAGAGAAACAGAGCTCACATACTGTAGCACTACTGTAGTATAACGATAAGAGAAACAGAGCTCACATACTGTAGCACTACTGTAGTATAACGATAAGAGAAACAGAGCTCACATACTGTAGCACTACTGTAGTATAACGATAAGAGAAACAGAGCTCACATACTGTAGCACTACTGTAGTATAACGATAAAAGAAACAGAGCTCACATACTGTAGCACTACTGTAGTATAACGATAAGAGAAACAGAGCTCACATACTGTAGCACTACTGTAGTATAACGATAAGAGAAACAGAGCTCACATACTGTAGCACTACTGTAGTATAACGATAAGAGAAACAGAGCTCACATACTGTAGCACTACTGTAGTATAACGATAAGAGAAACAGAGCTCACATACTGTAGCACTACTGTAGTATAACGATCAGACTGCTGAAGGCCCTGTCTGCCTCTCTCACATGTGTGGATGTGTTAATCCAATAAGACCAGGCACGCATCTGTGTCATTTTTAGATTTGGCTATTCAAAAATAGAAATAGCAGAGCGCTATGAGCTTTTAGATCTGTTATCTTTTTGAAAAACCAAGGATTTTTTTTTGCAAATCTTTTCCGATCAGTGCTTCTGGGGAGTCCCATGGAACAATATTTTTTTAGATGGGGGGTCCGCGGCCAAATACATATAATGTTGGGGGTCCTTGACATGGAAAAGTTGGATTAGCACTGATATAGCAACGTGTTAGGATTTAGAAAAACAATTAGATATGTATTTGGCCGCGGACCCCCATATCTAAACATGAAGTTCCAGGGACCCCCAGTGGCAAAAAATGTTCGCTTTAAAAAATATATATATTCAAAGGTTTGCACACATTTTCATGATTTTTCTAAAAATAGCAGATCTACAAGCTCATAGCGCGGCACTCGGTGCCGCGCTATGAGCTTGTATATCTGTTATTTTTGAATATCTTAAAATGACACACAGATAAGTTCCCGGCCTTAATGGATTAATTAATTACTGATCAGAAGCCATTGATCGTGTGCTTTACTTTCTCACCGTGTCTCTGTGAGAAGAAATAAAAGGGCTGTGGAGTGATTGACATATCTGTGCTGTGAGAGCGTACAGAGAGGTCAATAACTTTGCTTCCCAGGAAGGACAGAGTAATTGCTGTTTCTTCTCAGAGCTCAGACTGGGATCTCAGTCCATACGTATACGTGCCACCATTTCTTCAGTGTTATCTTTTGCTACAGTATGTTTATTTCCAGTGGTGGAAAGTAACTAAGTACATGTACTCAACTCAACTTAAGTACAATTTTGAGGTATTTGTACTTTACTTGAGTATTTCCAATTTCAGAGCTGAGCGAAGCGTAACTCCTGATTAAAACACACACCTCCTCCTGGCTGACATGACTCATCAAAAAAAAGAAAAGCACCCAAAAAAAAAATCACAGCGGTGAATAAGCAATCGATTTGCTTGGCAGGAGGTCTGGAGCTCAAGCTGAAATAGGGCATTAAAATGACACAGTCCATTGCTCGCACTCGCAATATCCCTCCTCACGTGGAGGAGGGCCGTCTCTGCACGAGGCCGCATGATTAATGTTCACAATCACACAGAGACACTGGGCTGGTTCCATCCCCCACTGTGTCCCGTACGGCCCGGGGCCGGGGCCCGCCAGGCAGCATTATGTTGGCCAAAGTACAGAACATTGATTGTTATTGTGCTTTCACCATAGACAGTAAAAACACATGGACAAAGTTACGCCCGTAGACTCTACAGACCCTAAATGAAGCCTATTTTTCAGCTATTTCAAATCTGCCATCTTTCTATATCCTATTCATATCCTATTCACACGGAAATTAATGCCATTGGT
>NC_137618.1:474700-489700 GCF_963280865.1 Gymnoscopelus braueri | reverse complement strand
TCACAACGCTCTGAGTCGGCTCAAAGAGGACTTCACAACGCTCGGCACAGCTACTTGCTCACCTAAGCTTGTTCGGCGGTGCCTCCTGTGGCTCAAGTCCGCTGAGACGAAGCGCTTTAAAAGTTTTAAACGTTTTTTTTTAAGGATTGTCAAAAACACTGAGAACTGGACTTCTCAAAGAGCGACCACCACAGCATCAATTGGAAGTGGTGCATTAACATGAATAATAACATGATTAATTAACATGAAGTGGTGCATTAACATGAATAATAACATGATTAATTAACATGAAGTGGTGCATTAACATGAATAATAACATGATTAATTAACATGAAGTGGTGCATTAACATGAATAATAACATGATTAATTAACATGAAGTGGTGCATTAACATGAATAATAACATGATTAATTAACATGAAGTGGTGCATTAACATGATTAATAACATGATTAATTAACATGAAGTGGTGCATTAACATGAATAATAACATGATTAATTAACATGAAGTGGTGCATTAACATGATAAATAACATGATTAATTAACATGAAGTGGTGCATTAACATGATTAATAACATGATTAATTAACATGAAGTGGTGCATTAACATGAATAATAACATGATTAATTAACATGAAGTGGTGCATTAACATGATAAATAACATGATTAATTAACATGAAGTGGTGCATTAACATTAATAATAATAATAATAATAATAATAATAATAAACTTTATTTGTATAGCACTTTCATGACATGAAATGCAGCTCAAAGTGCTTTACAGAGCAAGAATACAATGACAGTTAGAACCAATTTAACAATAAATCAAACAAAAATAAAATAAAATAAAATAAAAGCAAAGGCAAAAGCAAAGGCATAAAACAACATTAAAATAGGGAATACAGTGAGGAATTAAAAATCAACCAAAGAATCAGCTAAAAGCAAGAGTGAAGTAATAGGTCTTGAGCTGTGCTTTAAAGCTATCGACAGAGGCTGCCTGTCTTAAGTGTAATGGGAGTTTATTCCACACTGTCGGTCCGTAAAAGCAGAATGCTGCTTCACCGTATTTTTTATATGTCATTGTAGGCACCTCGAGCAGGTCAGCACTTGAAGACCTGAGGGCCCGGTTTGGAACATATCTCTCTAGGCAGTCAGAGAGGTAGGAAGGTGCCAGACCATTTAGAGCTTTATAAACTATTAAAAGAATTTTAAAATCAATCCTAAAAACAACCGGGAGCCAGTGTAGTGAAGCTAGAACTGGAGTGATATGTTCTCTCATCCTGGTTTTAGTTAAAATTCTGGCTGCCGCATTTTGAACAAGTTGTAATCTGTCAGTTGTTTTCTTTGGCAGGCCAGAGTAGAGTGCGTTGCAGTAATCAAGCCGAGAGAAAACAAAAGCGTGGATCAGCGTTTTTGCATCGTCTAACGACAGATAGTCTCTAATTCGCGCAATATTTCTAAGATGAAAGAAAGCAATCTTGGTGACATGATTAATGTGTGTATTGAAATTCAATTCAGAATCGATAATCACCCCCAGGTTCTTTACTGTGGTGTTACTTTCTACAGCCAGGTTACCAAGTCTACTTGTTATTGATTCTCTCTGCTCACTGGAGCCAATTATGAGAACTTCTGTTTTATCCTCATTTAGCTTAAGAAAGTTCTCACTCATCCAGCATTTTATACTGGACAGACAGGTCAACAATGGGTCTAGAGCGCAGGGGTCGTCTGGAGCTACTGAAAGATACAGCTGGGTATCATCAGCATAGAAATGGAAGTTCACTCCGTGATCGGCGATGAGTTCTCCCAGCGGTAGTATATACAGGGAGAACAATAAGGGACCCAGAATTGAGCCCTGTGGAATACCAGAACAGATGTTGTGTTTGTCTGAGTCAAAGTTAGCTAGACTAACAAAATAGCTTCTGTCTGTTAGGTAAGAGTGAAACCAAGACAAGGCTGTGCCTGACAAACCAATCCAGTACTCCAAACGTTGTAGTAGAATTGTGTGATCAATCGTATCAAAAGCAGTGGTTAAGTCAAGGAGTAGGAGAACAGATACATTTTTGTCGTCAGCGGACACCCTAAGATCATTAATTACTTTTACAAGTGCTGTTTCTGTACTATGACCTTTCCTGAAGCCAGATTGGAATTTGTTATGAACCTTATTGTTCTGTAGGAACACATCCAGTTGATGAAAGATAGTTTTTTCTAAGACCTTGCCCAAAAATGGCAGATTTGAGATTGGTCTATAATTACCCAGCACCAATGGATCAAGGTTGTGTTTCTTGAGTAGCGGCCTGACTACAGCCGTTTTCAGTGAGTCTGGAAAGACGCCTGAAAGTAGAGAGCTGTTTACAATTCTTAGGATATCTCCAATAACACTGTCTAAAACCTCTTTGAGAAACGGGGTGGGTACTACATCCAGTGAGCAAGATGATGATGTCATCTGTGATATAGTTTTACGGAGTTCCTATTCATTAATTGCGCAGAATGATATTAGGCTTCCTCTGGAGGGATCTACATTTTTGCACCATGCACCATTTGCCGCATTTGCAGTGCTAGCAGCAGCATTCATAATACCAGCTCGAATGCTAAAAATGTTGTTTTCAAAAAAGGATGCGAACTCATCACACTTAGCTTTAGAAGCAGGGAGCGACTCCTTGTAAGCCTGGGGGGGGGTTTAAGAGATGTTCAATGGTAGAGAATAAGACTCTGGCATTTTGCTTGTTGTCATTGATAATGCGTGAAAAATATGCCTGCCTTGCCAAGCGCAGTGCTTTGTTATAGGCCACTGTTGACTTCTTAAAGATCTCTAGGTGGACAGTGAGTTTGTTTTTTCTCCAAATTCGCTCAGCTTTACGACATTCTTTCTTGAGTGAGCGCATGTGCTCGTCGATCCAGGGTGTTACTCTAGAGTTAAGTTTCTTTTTAGTTTTCATAGGAGCCACTATGTCGAGAGCTGACTCTAATTTGAGATTAAAATGTTGAACCATATCATTCACTGAGGGAGCATCAAGTAGGGGGGGCACCTGCACACACGTCAGATGACGAGGAAACTCGTTTGCTGCAGATGAGCTAAAAAAACGTTTTTTTATAGTATATTCTGTATTGTTTTTCCCTAGATCAGAGACAGTCATATTAAAACACAATAAATAGTGGTCTGTTAGTTCGGGCTTATCAATAATACTGTCAACAGTGATATTCAAACCTTTAGTGATCACCAAGTCCAGGGTATGGCCATGTTTATGTGTTGGCCCAACAACATGTTGAATAAAGTCAAAGTTGTGCAGTAACTGTAGGAAACCCATAGCCACAACATCCGAAACAATGTCAACATGTAGATTAGCATCTCCAGTAATCAGAGTTCTGTCATAATTAGTGGAACAGATAGATAAAAGTTCTGATATTTCTGTTAGAAATAAGGCTTTGCTGCACTTTGGAGGTCGATACATACTAATCATAAGCACAGAGGATTGACTCTCCAATATGGTGGCCTGGTATTCAAATGATTTAAAACTGCCGAGGTTTGGCAGAGGTTTGAATTTTAAAGTGTCAGAAAAGATATTCGCCAGACCACCTCCTCTTTTTCCCTCACGTCCTGAGTGAATGAAACTGTACTTTGGTGGGCATGCTGCAGCTAGGGGCACCGCTCCATCAGATCCAAGCCAAGTTTCTGTTAGAAAGATAATATCTAGTTTCTCTTTACAGATGATATCATTTACAGAGGAAGACTTGTCATTAAGTGACCTGATGTTAAATAGGGCCAGGTTTAGCTTCAGGCATTCAACTATCTGGCTGTTGCCTCTACAGGGAATGCGTGTTAAATTTGCTATATTTGCAGAGTGTTTAAAGTCACTCCTTGTCCCGGAGGCTCTATTTGAGATAACAGTGGAAATATTGTAAACCTTGTTTTCTACAAGGCTAACTGAAATAGCCTTGGGCCCAGACATGATTTTGGCTATGCATAATGGGCCCTGCCTATCTCAGCAGTCAAATGTATTCTCTAGACGTAGGGAAGCCGACAGGACGTTCTTGTTCTTGCGCTGTTCTTGACGTTCTTCGTTCCTGATCTTGCGCCTCTGTATCGCTAGTGCCAACAGCGTCAACCGTCGAGGGGGGATGGGTGGGGGGCAGGGCACGGTTGATGGTTGTGGGGCCTGGCGTTTGATTTGGGGGGTGAGTCTAGTCCCCTCTTTAATCAAGTCGTTCATGCTACTGGTGAACTCCAGAAGAGGTATTGGGGACAGGGAAAAAGATGATGATGATGAGGAGGAAGGTGATAGAGATGGTTGATCTTCCTCATTGAGAGACTCCTCTGTGTCTCCTCCCTCTTCTAGCGTGACCGTGGCTGCAGAGTCGACAATCTCCTCCAGGCTGTCATCAGCAGTCGACTCCTCCGTGGCAATCTCCTTCTGTGGAGTTAGGCTGTTAATAGCAGTTGCGCTGTCCTTTGTTTTTGTTTCCGAGTTATCAGAGAGTTCATTTGTTATGGATGTTCCACCATCCTTGGTAGGGGGGGGTGTGGCGCCCCCCTCCCCCTCAGCAGCGGTGGGGGGTGGTGTGGTAGCGTCTACACAAAGCCATTCATGTTTTTCAGCAGCGGTAGCAGATAACAGAGCACTATCTGTTGTTATGGAATCTTGTGCTCTGGCCTTGGCAGAGCTTGGTGAAGACATAGGAACATTGTAGAAAAGGTTTGACATAAACAATTTTGCTCCCAGCTTGTTCAATTTAAGCCCATCCGAGGAAAATAGGTGTCTTCTATCCCAAAAAAAATTGAAATTGTCAATAAAATGTACAGATTTGTTGGTGCACGTAGTTGAAAGCCATTTGCTCAGTGCAGACAGTCTACTGAAACGTTCATCGCCGCCTCTTGTAGGTGGTACTGGGCCGCTGATGCACACCTTCACATCAAGTGAGCTGATTTTGCTGAATAAGGCAGTGAAATTCCGTTTTAGGATTTCTGACTGTTTGTCCTCTGTATCACATGTGCCAACGTGCAAAATCAGGGTTTTCACCGTTGGGTGTTCAGCGACAAGATTCAGAATTCTGTCATTCATGTCAGAGACTTTGTCTTTGGGGAAGCATAACACTTTTGCCTTTCTTCTTATCATGCTTTTAACATCTTTAATAGCGGCATCCCCTATGATCAGAAATTCAGGCTCATCATATAGCCTTTTTCCTTCTGAGTTACTCTTGGTTCTTACCCTGCTGGGTGAAGAGGATTTGTTTGGTCTGTCATCAGACGGGCATCTGGGGTCCTGAAGCAATGGGCTGAATCTATTTCCCAGCCGCACCGGACACTCAGCACTCGATGTTTTGGGAGATTTGTTTGTAGATCTCCCCTTGGCAGTTTTCCACTGTTGACGCTCAGCACTCGATGTTTTGGGAGATTTGTTTGTAGATCTCCCGTTGACAGTTTTCCGCTGTTGAAGGGGGGTGGAAGACGCGGTACCCTGTGTCCGGGGGCATCGATGATGGTGACGCGCGGGTGGTAGCGCAGGCCAGCCGGTCAGATCTGTAATCACAGGGCTCCGAGTTCTGCCAGTTATTCGCCCCTTCAAAGCCTTTGGCTTTGCCCCGAGAGTGTTCCATGAGAAAGCCTTGTCATGGTCTTGTCCGTTGCTCTGAGACTGTGGAATTCCATAATGTTGATTCACTTCCACATTCACTCTTAAAAAGTTTAAGTCCGTTTCCAGCACTGCAATCCTTTGAAGCAATTTTTGGTATTCCTCTGTTGAAACAGTCGGGTACATCCTGATGCTAATTAGCTTTGGCTATATGCCACGTACCCAGTCACTGGAGGTCGACAAATAGATAGAAAAATAGTATATTGAAATATGGCAAAAGCTTCTATCTATAGAAGAAATAGAGTCCCATGGGTTTATAAATATCCAGGATCCATTCGTGGTTTCTCAGGGGAAAAAAAATTAAAATAAAACATGGATATCAGCTGAGGAATGTAAGCATAGGGCAGAGCGAGCAGCAAAAGCGTCCTCACTGTACGAGAGCAGAAGCAGAATTTAATAAGTTAATAACATGATTAATTAACATGAAGTGGTGCATTAACATGAATAATAACATGATTAATTAACATGAAGTGGTGCATTAACATGAATAATAACATGATAATTAACATGAAGTGGTGCATTAACATGAATAATAACATGATAATTAACATGAAGTGGTGCATTAACATGATAAATAACATGATTATTTAACATGAAGTGGTGCATTAACATGAATAATAACATGATTAATTAACATGAAGTGGTGCATTAACATGATAAATAACATGATTAATTAACATGAAGTGGTGCATTAACATGAATAATAAGATGATTAATTAACATGAAGTGGTGCATTAACATGATAAAAAACATGATTAATTAACATGAAGTGGTGCATTAACATGATAAATAACATGATTATTTAACATGAAGTGGTGCATTAACATTAATACACTGAAAGACATCATCGTCGTCTATCGCTCACTCCGTCAGGCCTTTACCTTTACCACCCACACTCTGCAGAGAGAGAGAGAGAGAGAGAGAGAGTGAGAGAGAGACAGCGAGACAGAGACAGAGAGAGAGAGACAGTGAGAGAGAGAGAGACAGAGAAAAAGAGACAGTGAGAGACAGACAGACAGACAGACAGACAGACAGAGAGAGACAGACAGACAGACAGACAGACAGACAGACAGACAGACAGACAGACAGACAGACAGACAGACAGACAGACAGACAGACAGACAGACAGACAGACAGACAGACAGACAGACAGACAGACAGACAGTGGAATTGATGGTTGTCTCCCTGACGGCCTGTCATGGAACAGATGGTCTTACAATATGAAGACATCTCTATTAACAGATCATCCATTGTGTGGAATGTGTCAGGAGAGAGTAACACTAAGAGAGTAACCACTGGGGGGGGGGGGGGGGACAGCCAAAAACTGTCAGATGGCCCATGCCAACATTCACCACAGAGAGGGATTTGAGGCTTTGCAGAAAGGAGAGAAAGCTACACACACACACACACACACACACACACACACACACACACACACACACACACACACACACACACACACACACACACACACAGACAGACAGACAGACAGACAGACAGACAGACAGACAGACAGACAGACAGACAGACAGACAGACAGACAGACAGACAGACAGACAGACAGACAGACACACACAGTAGCACCGTTGCGTTTTGAACAAAAAACGCTTTTGAGTTTTGAACAAAACTTCACTCTGTAACTATTATATTAATCATGAGGTATACCATATGTCCCGTTTCAGTTGCTTCTTCTGAATGTCACACAACAACGACTTCGTGGCCGTAATCTGTTGGCTTCTCCAACGGTTATATCTCAGTGCTCGGTGTTGAAGGACTGTATCTCACACTAAAAAGTCTGCCTAGGTGATTGATAGCATATTTGGGGGAGAAAGGCAAAGTTAAGTGCTGCATAAATATTTCAGATTCCACCCATTGTCTAATTACACTTAATTAGCGCGATTAAGAATTTAAGGAGCACGCGAGAGAGAGAGAGAGAGAGAGAGAGAGACATGCTGCTGCAGTGAGTCCAGACACAAAATGTTAGTTGTCAATTCTGTGTTAAATATGGAGGTAGGATTGTCGCCTTGCCATAACCCCTCATCTTCCATTTGGATTTAAAGGTGAACTGTCGGTGCGTTATGTACATAAAGCTAATGGCTACGAGCAGATGAGGGTGAAGATAATTTCCAAGATGGACATTAATTGCAGAGACTCATTTAATTCCATTGGGCTCTGGCTAAAAGCTTTTCAGAGTATAATGCCAGATATTAATCACAATGCTCAAGTCCTTATAGACACATTTGGCTCTGGTACCAGCAGAGAGAGAGAGAGAGAGAGAGAAGTGAAACTTTCTGCTGGTATAGTTTACGTATCGTTTCTGATGAAGAGTTAAGTTCTGGCCAGTATCAGCCTGACAGCCAACAAACTCTGAACTATTTCATTGCGAGTTCAGGCAGCTTAATGCGAGAGTTTACCGGGGGTGGTATGGTAATTTGTTCTTCTGCCTGGAGAGGATTTTTGGGGCGATTTTCCTGCTTCTTCTGGTTGTGCAGGACACAAAACAACACACCACACACTCCTCCAGTCCTCACACATATCTACAGTATATATATATATATATATGACTTATCCATCTATATCCACACATTTCCACCCGGTTGCTCAGATTCCATGCTGAAGAAGCACCACTTATTTTAAACATTGACAAATATCATTATTCCTATTACTCCACTAGCTTAAGCATAGTCACAAGGCACGTACGTTACCAGTCGGCTAAAGCAGTGGTTCTCAAACCTTTTCATGTCAGGGACACATACAATTATATGTATTTGGCCACGGACCCCCATCTCAAAATATTTTGTTCCAGGGACCCCCAGAAGCAAAGATTTGGGTTATTTGAATTGAATATTATATACTCCCACCCAAAAAGTTGTTTCCATTGGGGTCCTATGCATTCAATTCATCAACAATGTTGATTGATTACTTTTGACGCAGTAATGGTCTTATTTTTCTTTTTTGTTTCTTTGGAAGTATTAAAAAGGTCTTAAGTCCTTCATTTGTCACTTTATAAATGTGCAGATACCCTGTATACACTTACATTGTACGTTTACTGTCTGTTGAGTATTGCACATGAAACAAATCAGTTCCAAATCAATCCCAATTTTCCATAAGACCGCTGCAACCAATGTAGCGTTGATCCGGCCCAGAGGCCGAACCCGGGTCGCATAGTTACAAGGCAGGTAGGTACGTTACCAGTCGCCTAAAGAGCCAGTCTCTCTAGCGAGCAGCAACGCAGCATTTATTAAGCCTACACTATGTATTCATTCATATACCCTACAAGCCTAGACTATGTATTCATTCATATACCCTACAAGCCTACACTATGTATTCATTCATATACCCTACAAGCCTACACTATGTATTCATTCATATACCCTACAAGCCTACACTATGTATTCATTCATATACCCTACAAGTCTAGACTATGTATTCATTCATATACCCTACAAGCCTACACTATGTATTCATTCATATACCCTACAAGCCTGCACTATGTATTCATTCATATACCCTACAAGCCTGCACTATGTATTCATTCATATACCCTACAAGCCTACACTATGTATTCATTCATATACCCTACAAGCCTACACTATGTATTCATTCATATACCCTACAAGTCTACACTATGTATTCATTCATATACCCTACAAGCCTACAAACACTATGTATTCATTCATATACCCTACAAGCCTAGACTATGTATTCATTCATATACCCTACAAGTCTACACTATGTATTCATTCATATACCCTACAAGTCTACACTATGTATTCATTCATATACCCTACAAGCCTAGACTATGTATTCATTCATATACCCTACAAGCCTACACTATGTATTCATTCATATACCCTACAAGCCTACACTATGTATTCATTCATATACCCTACAAGCCTACACTATGTATTCATTCATATACCCTACAAGCCTACACTATGTATTCATTCATATACCCTACAAGTCTACACTAAGTATTCATTCATATACCCTACAAGCCTACACTATGTATTCATTCATATACCCTACAAGCCTAGACTATGTATTCATTCATATACCCTACAAGCCTACACTATGTATTCATTCATATACCCTACAAGCCTACACTATGTATTCATTCATATACCCTACAAGCCTACACTATGTATTCATTCATATACCCTACAAGTCTAGACTATGTATTCATTCATATACCCTACAAGCCTACACTATGTATTCATTCATATACCCTACAAGCCTGCACTATGTATTCATTCATATACCCTACAAGCCTGCACTATGTATTCATTCATATACCCTACAAGCCTACACTATGTATTCATTCATATACCCTACAAGCCTACACTATGTATTCATTCATATACCCTACAAGTCTACACTATGTATTCATTCATATACCCTACAAGCCTACAAACACTATGTATTCATTCATATACCCTACAAGCCTAGACTATGTATTCATTCATATACCCTACAAGTCTACACTATGTATTCATTCATATACCCTACAAGTCTACACTATGTATTCATTCATATACCCTACAAGCCTAGACTATATATTCATTCATATACCCTACAAGCCTACACTATGTATTCATTCATATACCCTACAAGCCTACACTATGTATTCATTCATATACCCTACAAGCCTACACTATGTATTCATTCATATACCCTACAAGCCTACACTATGTATTCATTCATATACCCTACAAGTCTACACTATGTATTCATTCATATACCCTACAAGCCTACACTATGTATTCATTCATATACCCTACAAGCCTAGACTATGTATTCATTCATATACCCTACAAGTCTACACTATGTATTCATTCATATACCCTACAAGTCTACACTATGTATTCATTCATATACCCTACAAGCCTAGACTATGTATTCATTCATATACCCTACAAGTCTACACTATGTATTCATTCATATACCCTACAAGCCTAGACTATGTATTCATTCATATACCCTACAAGCCTACACTATGTATTCATTCATATATCTACAAGCCTACACTATGTATTCATTCATATACCCTACAAGCCTACACTATGTATTCATTCATATACCCTACAAGCCTACACTATGTATTCATTCATATACCCTACAAGCCTACACTATGTATTCATTCATATACCCTACAAGCCTACACTATGTATTCATTCATATACTGTACCCTACAAGCCTACACTATGTATTCATTCATATACCCTACAAGCCTAGACTATGTATTCATTCATATACTGTACCCTACAAGCCTACACTATGTATTCATTCATATACCCTACAAGTCTACACTATGTATTCATTCATATACCCTACAAGTCTACACTATGTATTCATTCATATACCCTACACGTCTAGACTATGTATTCATTCATATACCCTACAAGCCTACACTATGTATTCATTCATATACCCTACAAGCCTACACTATGTATTCATTCATATACCCTACAAGCCTACACTATGTATTCATTCATATACCCTACAAGCCTACACTATGTATTCATTCATATACTGTACCCTACAAGCCTACACTATGTATTCATTCATATACCCTACAAGCCTAGACTATGTATTCATTCATATACTGTACCCTACAAGCCTACACTATGTATTCATTCATATACCCTACAAGTCTACACTATGTATTCATTCATATACCCTACAAGTCTAGACTATGTATTCATTCATATACCCTACAAGCCTACACTATTTATTCATTCATATACCCTACAAGCCTACACTATGTATTCATTCATATACCCTACAAGTCTACACTATGTATTCATTCATATACCCTACAAGCCTACACTATGTATTCATTCATATACCCTACAAGTCTACACTATGTATTCATTCATATACCCTACAAGTCTACACTATGTATTCATTCATATACCCTACAAGTCTACACTATGTATTCATTCATATACCCTACAAGTCTAGACTATGTATTCATTCATATACCCTACAAGTCTACACTATTTATTCATTCATATACCCTACAAGCCTACACTATGTATTCATTCATATACCCTACAAGCCTACACTATGTATTCATTCATATACCCTACAAGTCTACACTATGTATTCATTCATATACCCTACAAGTCTACACTATGTATTCATTCATATACCCTACAAGTCTACACTATGTATTCATTCATATACCCTACAAGTCTAGACTATGTATTCATTCATATACCCTACAAGCCTACACTATGTATTCATTCATATACCCTACAAGTCTACACTATGTATTCATTCATATACCCTACAAGCCTACACTATGTATTCATTCATATACCCTACAAGTCTACACTATGTATTCATTCATATACCCTACAAGCCTACACTATGTATTCATTCATATACCCTACAAGCCTACACTATGTATTCATTCATATACCCTACAAGTCTACACTATGTATTCATTCATATACCCTACAAGCCTACACTATGTATTCATTCATATACCCTACAAGTCTACACTATTTATTCATTCCCTACTTTTCTATTATAGAAAAATAGGCAGAACAAAAATAGCTCCGTTGCTGCACTAGCGCCTCCTACAGGTTGGTACAGGGTGCATGTTCAGCAGGAAGAGGAACTAGCTTATATATAATAGCATTATTCCTCCGTATGCGTTCCACTGTCCCGCTGTAACTCCTCACTGTCACGGTGGAAAGAAGAGGCTGACAACTTCCCGTGTATGGGAGGAGAAACATGCTGGTCTAACAGCCTCCCACGTGAGGGCTTAGCAGAGACGGGGGACGATACTAGAAGAGAACGACTAAATTGGGAGAGATGGAAGAAAGACAAAACGTTTAAGTTGACGGTACCATTGCTCCTCTGTCTTCCACTGTGTGTGGAAGACATTATTATTATATTATATATACATACATGTGTTGCAGCACCATTAGACTGTTCTATATTATTATTATATTATTATTATATTATATATACATGTGATGCAGCACCATTGGACTGTTCTATATTATTATTATATTATATATACATGCATGTGTTGCAGCACCATTGGACTGTTCTATATTATTATTATATTATTATTATATTATATATACATGTGATGCAGCACCATTGGACTGTTCTATATTATTATTATATTATATATACATGCATGTGTTGCAGCACCATTGGACTGTTCTATATTATTATTATATTATTATTATATTATATATACATGTGATGCAGCACCATTAGACTGTTCTATATTATTATTATATTAGTATTATATTATGTATATATATATATATATATATATATATATATATATATATATATATATATATATATATATATATATATATATATATATATATATATATATATGTGATGCAGCACCATTGGACTGTTCTATATATTATTATATTATTATTATATTATGTATATATATATATATATATTTATATATATACATACATGTGATGCAGCACCATTGGACTGTTCTATATTATTATTATATTATTATTATATTATGTATATATATATATATTTATATATATACATACATGTGATGCAGCACCATTAGACTGTTCTATATTATTATTATATTATTATTATATTATATATACATGTGATGCAGCACCATTGGACTGTTCTATATTATTATTATATTATTATTATATTATATATACATGTGATGCAGCACCATTGGACTGTTCTATATTATTATTATATTATTATTGTATTATATATACATGTGATGCAGCATCATTGGACTGTTCTATATTATTATTATATTATTATTATATTATATATACATGTGATGCAGCACCATTGGACTGTTCTATATTATTATTATATTATTATTGTATTATATATACATGTGATGCAGCATCATTGGACTGTTCTATATTATTATTATATTATTATTATATTATATATACATGTGATGCAGCACCATTGGACTAGGAGAGCCTTGAAGAATCACAAGAAACTCTAGGCAATATTTTTGCCAAGTATTGCTTTATTTAAAATGAATTGTTTAATGGATAACAGGCTTAGTATTAGTATAAAATCTACCAAGTAAATGTACCCTGCATGGCCACAGCTACATACCAGGAGATTAATAAAACTCATTTAGATATTAAAACATATTCTACTTCACTAAATATTGATCTTTAGCAGTATTCTATTTCATTGGTTTAAATATTTAACCCATTTAGACCGGAAAGCCTCTGACTGTCATGTTTTCATTTCTTTGGCTGTTCAAAAATAGCAGATATACAAATCTCTGGAACAAAATATTTTACAAATGTTTAAAAAATACATATTCAAAGATGTGCAACTTTTCACCATTTTTAAAACAGCCAAAGAAACCTTAACATGACAGAGATGTGTTCCTGGATTGAATGGGTTAACTTAACTACTTCATTGGTTTTGTGTCATTTTTAGATTTATTTGGGCTATTAAAAAAAAACAGATCTACAAGCTCATAGCGCGGCAGTGCCGCACTGTGAGCTTGTAGATCTAATATTTTCGAAAACTCTTGAAAATGTGTGGCAACATCTTAGATTATATATTTTTTAAAGCGAACATTTGTAAAATATTTAGTTCCAGGAACCCCCAGAAGCAAAGATTTGAGTTACAAATGTCCGCCAAGAAAAAGAAAAAAATTCAAAACTTTTCATGATTTTTCAAAAATAGCAGATCTACAAGCTCACAGTGCGGCACTCGGACTTTATCAGTATTCCATTTTATTCACATAGTGCTTGCTGTCCCCCAACTGCACGACACTTGTTGCCTGTGAGACACACATGTTAAACTGCAGCTACAAGGACTACATCTACAGCGCTAATTACCCGTGGGTACGACCGAACCACACTACTTCCTAAACACACTCTCCCTCTCCCTCTCCCTCTCTCTCTCTCTCAACCTGTTCATAATTATGAAGAACTTCGCCTGCCTGAGTCAATCTGCCTAATGAAGCCAAAAAACAAAGTCTATTGTGTTTTGTATCTATCCGCCACACTCTTTAGTACTTCTGTACTCAACAAAACTGCTCGTTGAGGCCCAATTCATGACATCTCTGGTATTAAATGATGATGGAACATCTATTAATCAGAACACACTCATCTAAAGGCAGCTACGTATCCACTGCACCCATTTTGGGCCGACTCTGCGTTGGAAAATGTCTGCTGCCGACAAATTGCTGTGGGATACCGTCATTCTGTCAAGTAGAGGTCCGTTGGGACCTCTATCGACGCGACGATGAGAATCCGAACATGTTCGGTCCTTTGGTCCGACCGGTAGAGCCGCGGGGTAGTGAAGAGGTAGAGCCACGGGGTAGTGAAGAGGGCGGAGAGAGGGGGGTGAAGGCTCTGTAGAGCACCC
>NC_137618.1:437200-469700 GCF_963280865.1 Gymnoscopelus braueri | reverse complement strand
GGGGGCAAAAACTAAAGTAAAGAAATGACTTACAGGCTACAGGTTGTTTATGCCATTAAACAAAGAGGAATGTGAAAACACAAACTGTACCAGTGTGTCATGTAGTTAAACTTTAGATTGAGTCACAGAGTGCTGTATGAGGGGAAATAATGTATTATAGCTAATCATATGTTTGGAACAGGTGGGGAATTATGTGACTTCCTGCCAGCAGGTGGTATTGATTTAGAGATGCCAGTCAGAGTGTTTTATTAGACTGACATGGACCTGGCAGAATGTCAGGAATGGAACAGTTAGTGCCTCGGTTAAGCCCCCCAGGCTTACTGCAGCCAGATATCATTTGGAGGAAAAGACCACACACACACACACACACGCTCACACGTGGACACACACACGTGGACACACACACACACACGCGCTCACACACACGCGCTCACGTGGACGCACACGCAGACAGACACACACACACACACACACACACACACACACACACACACACACACACACACACACACACACACACACACACACACACACACACACACACACACAAAGTATCAAAGTATCAAAGTATCAAAGTATCAAAAGTAAAAGTACTCAATACGCAGAATGTCCCATTTCAAGTTTTCAAATGTATAACAATCTTTTGAAAATGCATCGCGACCCATTGTGAGCTTGTAGATCAGCTATTTTCAAATGGCCGAAATGTATATAGGGCTGAAGTGGTTAATGTATGTTTTGTAATAGTAATCAAAATCTACAAAGTAACTAGTAAATTAAGTTTCCAAATAATTGTAGTGGAGTAAAAGTATAGTATTTGCCTCTGAGATGTAGTGGACTAGAAGTAAAAGTAATGAAAATTGGAAATACTCCTGTACCTCAAAACTGTACTTAAGTATACAATCCCAACATACATCCCAGACATAATAATAATACTAAAATATGAAAAGAAAAGTTTGTACGAAGTTTGTTGTAACACAAATGGCCTTGATTAATACAACTGTTTTCACCTTTTGAATGGAACACCTGAAGAAGCACAGAGTCACTCCAAGGTGACTCCTGGGAGGATGGGATCCAAGGTGACTCCTGGGAGGATGGGATCCAAGGTGACTCCTGGGAGGATGGGATCCAAGGTGACTCCTGGAGGATGGGATCCAAGGTGACTCCTGGGAGGATGGGATCCAAGGTGACTCCTGGAGGATGGGATCCAAGGTGACTCCTGGAGGATGGGATCCAAGGTGACTCCTGGAGGATGGGATCCAAGGTGACTCCTGGAGGATGGGATCCAAGGTGACTCCTGGGAGGATGGGATGCAGGGGCCTATTGACTGTTCATTATTAACCCATTCAGACCGGGAACGCATCTGTGTCGTTTTAACGTTTTACAAGCTCATAGCGCGGCACTCTGTGCCGTACTATGAGCTTGTAGATCTGCTAAAAAAAATGTTATAGCCCAAAGCAATCTTAAAATGACACACAGATGCGTTCCCTGCCTGAATGGGTTAATTCAGCTTGGAGCTCACATGGAGGCTCAGTATCATTTGAGAGGCAGAGAGATGAGAAGCTGCAGGAGTAATACTGCTGGCTTTCCTTCCTGAGCCTCCCGTCAATAAATATCCACACTAAAACCACCAGCTTATACAGCGCACATACAGGCTCAGGACAATAATACGCCCTGAGGAGTTTAACCACTAAAAAGGTCAGGTAAGTGATTTTCTGTGTTAAAAATAAGTGTTAAATAGCTCTATATTATGATAGTACTCATTGCTATACACAAGGGAATTATGGGCATCACTTCGTCTCGTCCAGTCTGTCCAGAATGCGAACAGCGTTTTAATATCGCTTCGCAGTAGCCCCACCCAGTAGGGCGTCTACTGGGCGGGGCTTCTTTCGCTCTGCATTAGAAGAATTGTGAACGGTGGGCGTTGTCAGACTATAATCAAGCCCAAATACCCTATCTCAGCAATGGCCTCAGTGGCTCGCCTCGTTAATCACTATCCTTCCAATCTGCATCTCCTGGGTTCGACTCCCGCTTAAGACATTACTTTTTCCAACAACTGCGGACTACTTTCCCTCGCCGATAAAGTATAGTTTTGGACCGCGACGGAGGGGCGCAGTCTCAAGCGAACTTGAGCCACCGAGCGCGCTAAAGCGTGCGAGTTGCCGTGCGGAACGTTGCGAAGTTCGCTTTGAGCCTACTCAACCCCGTCCGAGTTATTGGAGTAACGTTGAAGTACTTCTTCCACTAATGTATCTCCCAAATCTATATCTGTGGGCCTGTCCATCGGTGGATCTGTAAAATGTTATTGCAAGACCATTTCTGATTTCACAGATAAAGGGTGCTGATAGCATGAATTAATCCACTAAGAATGGATTGATCTGTCATTATAATCCACCTAGATAGAGTCGGTCTCATATAAAAAAAGTTAAATTCAATTTTCCCAGCAGGTGAATTATCAGTGACTGCGATCAACACACAAAGGAGACCTGGAGAGAAGCTACACCACAAATTCACATTGACAAACTGGCAAAAACCACCAAATACAGCCCTACACTGATAGCAGATATACAAGCTCATAGCACGGCACGAGTGCCGCTTGTCGATCTGCATTATTAGAAAATTGTGAATTAATCCCGAGTTGGTGTTGGCTAGACCGCACTTTGGCATCGCATCACAATATAAAACTATTTAACACTTATTTTAACATATCAATATAAAACAATTTAACACTTATTTTAACATATCAATATAAAACTATTTAACACTTATTTTAACATATCAATATCACTTACCCTACCTTTAAGCCTTATAGCATCAGTGTTTGATCTGGTAGGTGATCAGTTTGTTCTATTGAGGTGATCAACTGGGCTGATTAAAAAGAACCATTATTAACCCACTATAGTGTTTGATGTGCACAGCACTTTTCTCCCCCGAGAGTCTTATGAATTTATCTTACCTTTATTATCCATATTAAATTATTGACTCGTTCTTGGTTAGGATTTATTATTAAAATATTGACTCGTGCTATGCTTGAGTTACCCTAATTAGCGTCCTATAATAAGACATAAAAGCAATGCTGGCTTTCACGCTCTGGCTGATCACAGCAGCCTTGGAAAACAGCTAAGTGATCACATGACACATATCCAACAGCGAGAAAAGACGATCTACAAGCTCATAACACGTCACATTGGGATAAGATGAAGATTGGTAATGTGTATTGCAGTACTGTACTTAAAGTAATACTAGGTAACGTTTTCAACAAAACTAAAGTTAAATTGTATATCTTTTGTGAGTGGCAAAAGTTTCACAACACCCACTCCATGAATTTCACCCCCGGAAGCCTTTTATTTATATATTTTCTATTGAATGTGGACTGGGGGGACTTTCCCGGGGAAATGACGTTCCTGGCCAACGTCATGACGTCGTGGCCGACGTCCCCAGGAACTACCGCAACGGTTTCCTGTTTGGCCAGGAACTATCGCGGTAATAACTAAAAGGAACCTCACGCTGATGTTAAGAGAATGTAGGATTAGAAGATCGAAAAAGAACAGAAAAAGAAAGCACAGCTCATGGTAACTAATGCTCCACTGGCTAAGAGAAACGATCCGTAGATAGTATAAAACAATTAAAAGATCGCTTTTTGAAACGCTTCCGGCTTCCGGTGAAAACGAATGGAATTCTGGGTAATCGAGGATTACGGAAATTGTATGCAGTGACGGTAGTGACCAGCAGAGGTTGCTAAAAATCGTTATTTGGGATTCTGCATTGTATAACTTTAAGTAAAATGTTGAGGTATTTTTACTTTACTGGAGTATTTCCAATGTTCAGTACTTTTACTTTTACTCCACTACATCTCAGAGGCAAATATTGTACTTTTACTCCACTACAATTATTTGATTATTTGTTACTTTTTAGATTTAGATTTGTATCACTAAACTAAATGTTTAAACCCTCATTGTCACAATGACCAGACATCCTGGTTTAAAGCTGGGAATCCTGAGTCCCTACAAATATCTCTAAAACACTAAAATGTTGCGGTTTTCAACATTCACTACCAAATAGTCTCGGTTTTCACCACAATTAAAACTAGAAAAAGTGCTCCTCGGAGCACAGGTCTCCGCCAAGTCAGGTAGGCTATTGTGGCCTCCTGGTGGCGCTATAATAAGTCAACGTGAAAAGGGTGCCATTTCTGCTTAGGCCTTGCACGACAATCGGACACTGACTGCATTCATGATTTGAGGCATTTTGTTAAAAACATTTGTTTCGCTAAATTAGACCTGTTGGTGGCGCTATAACAGGCCAATGTTAAAAGGGTGGTATTTGTTCCTCAACATAGTGTGAATGTGCGTGCAAAGTTTGAGCGCAATTGGACGCTGCGTTCATGATTTGCGGAATGTTGTTCAAAACAAGCCAATAATGCAAACTTTAGATGTCAATCTTAGCCAATCAGTATGGAATATGAAAAATCAAACACATCCGTCGTGATCACATGATCATGTGTACCGATTTGCGTGAAATTTGGATAAAATTGGAAGGAGTAGTATAAAATAATGTGTTTTACATAAGTTGGCCTCCTGGTGGCGCTATAAAAGGCAGATGTGAAAAATGCAGGGCAAAGGTTTTTCCTTGACCTCTAGGGAGTGTGCATACAAAGTTTTACACAGATCGGTGCAGTTATAGGTAAAAACACGAATCGGCCTGTTATAGCGCCACCATGAGGCTGATTTGACAAAATTCAAATGGTAGTTCTTCCTCGGCCTAATGGGACTGTGCGTGCAAAATTTCACGGAAATTGCATGCTGTGTTCATGATTTGAGGCATTTTGTTCAAAACGGAGCACTCCTGCAAACTTTGGAAGACATTTTTAGCCAATCAGGATGGAATATGAGAAATCTGAAAGAACAGTTTTGTTTAATGACTATAGATATACTGTGTACCGATTTGCGGGATTTTTGGACAAAATCTGTAGGAGTACTGTCAAAAAATGTGTTTTGCACAAATCGGCCTCCTGGTGGCGCTATAAAAGGCCCATGACAAAAATTTGGGGCAAAGGTTCTGAATTGGCATCCAGGGAGTGTGTGTGCACAGTTTCACTGCGATCAAGACAACGGTGCCAGAGATTAGCTGGTCACAGACGGACGGACACACGGACACAAGGACACACGGACGGACGGGGTGGAAAACATACTCTCTCGCCATGCCTTTCGGCCTGGCGGAGACAATAATAACACTTGTTGTGAGTGCTTACATAGATGTTTGTCATGTTCAGAGGTGCAGTCACTGGGTGCAGCCACTAGGTGTGCTAAGCGCTAAATAACTGTCCCCCATCCTGATGAAAACACCAGGTAAAAAGTTTAATGTAAAAACTCACTAAAAGTAGCGAACGAAGCCGATCTACAAGCTCACAAAGCATCGCGATGCGACATGTTGTGAGCTTGTAGGTTGGCTATTTTCACTAGTTTTGAAATTGGATTTATTAAAGGTAGGGTAAGTGATTTTCTTTGGTTAAAATAAGTGTTAAATAGCTCTATATTCTGATAGTACTCATTGCTATAGAGTGTTTGTTCAGTAAAAGGAGTCTCCTTGTCTCTCCACCTCTTTATTAAACAGAAAATGCATTTTCGTTTCAGTTTCAGTTTAATTTCCAATTTTATCCAATCAGGATAGAGAACTCAGTCAGGATATAAAAAAAAATAAAGTGAAATTGGAAGTGATGACACTAAGAAATGAGCAGACAAAATTGGAACTGGAACACTATAAAAATGAAGCTTAAAAATGGGTACTTTCTCCTGATTGGCTGAGATTTTGACACATGTATTTTCTGTTTATTAAAGATCTGGAGAGACGGGGAGACTCCTGTTACTGAACAAACACTCTATAGCAATGATTACTATCAGAATAGATAGAGTGCTTTAACCTTTTAACAAAATACTTTTTGTTTTAACCAAAAAATATCACTTACCTTACCTTTAAGTGATTATGGGTCCCGTTCTTTTTTTTTATTTTTATATGGCCACTCTACGAGTAGTAGCTGTTGTGTTTCTGCATGTGTGTGTGTGTGTGTGTGTGTGTGCGTGAGTGTGTCTACGTGCGCACAGTGCATTTTGTGCACTCAATTAGATAAGGAGAACATTAGTAAAAAGAAGATGGATGAATGTGGTGTGATCTCAGCAGTCACACAGTTCAGTCAGAGCAGAAACAGAAGCTCATCATAACATACAGTAACTAGACAGCTTGAGCAGCCGGTCAGACTCCACATCAGAACACATTCAATCCAGGAACACATCTCTGTCATTTTAGATCTTAGCTACAGCCATTATTTTAGACTTCAGCAATTACAAAAATAGCAGATCTACAAGCTCATAGTGCGGCACAGAGTAAATTGATTAAATCAATGCCATGTTCAAGTGTGTTCTTATAGAAGCTCCTGCCAAGCCGGATGCACCGTGGTGGATTCAAACCCCTCGACTCTGATTCATCTCTATGTTTAATGGCTTAATGGCACTAATCTGGGCACCGGGTCTAGATTTATACAATGCTATGTCAAAAAATAAACCAGTTTTTGTTTTGTTTTTTAACAAAGGAACTGTTTGTTCTGAAAGCTGATTAGAATCAGCATGTCTATTCTAAACTGTGTGGATAATTAATAATCATAGTAATGTGGCTAAAATTACCTTAATGGTCTTTTAAATGGAAATACAATCACAAAGGAGATTTTGTTTGCCAATACAGAGATATTATTTGGGTGACAGTTTGCTGTTCAGGGTGTAAATAAGGAGCAGTAGGAAAAGCACTGACTTGGTTTACAACGTGGGACACAAAACAGAACACTAGGGTTCTCCTAATGTAATGTAATGTAATGTAATGTAATGTAATGTAATGCACAACTTCAACTGTCAACTTTATTTGTCCTCAGAGGGCAATTGTGTTTTGCAGAAAGACGTAGATACAAGGCCATAACAAACTAAACATGTACAGGTCAGAGGTCACACATTCCACCACGAGTAACTCCTGGGCTTGATGTTAATGTCACTATAGTATGTACTATGTATATATAGGAGATGGTTGTATGTCAGGAGACTAAAATGTCTTTTTCAGCTCTGACCCAGAAATATGATACAATATAATACTTATTGTGTTGTATTCATTCAGGATAATTAAAGCTGCACTATGTAACTTTACTCTTCTACACACATTTGAACCCGGTTTCCTGCACAAGTGCTGACATTTTTACCACTGAGCTAATAGAGCCTGCCTGCTTGCTCAGGGGATAAATAGAATCTTGACCATCAGGTCAACATGTGTGTCAGATCCTGTGTCTAGGTGAGACATGACCTTTGACACCATCTAAATGTCTCAATAGAAGAGCAGGGAGACTAAATACAACCACCCCAATTATATAAGTTACATTTTATTAACATACTATATCATTAGATACAGATTGGACTGAATTACATTTTCTCCATTAAGTTACATAGTGAGCCTTTAATTGACAACAGATTTTTTTGACTGCTGGCGACAGCCATAGTTTTGAATAATTAAAAGCTAAAAAAAAACGATAAAGCATTTGTGCATGTAAAAAAAAATAGATTGTTTTCTTTCTTTCTTTCTTTCTTTCTTTCTTTCTTTCTCTCTCCCTCCCTCTCTCTATTTCCAGTGCACTCAGCAACGTACTTATAGCTTACTTAGTTACTTTAACAAACTTCTTCAGGCAAACTAATTGTTTATGTGAAAGGTTTTCAGAGGCACACCAGGGCCTTGCTCTTAAAAACACAAACAGATGAATGTAACAATGTAACATATGCCATAAACAAACAACATGATTATCATCTGAACGCACGTTCTGCATGTGGCTAAAGTCATTGCATTGCCATTCCACATTGCCATTTTCAAATGGCCAAAATGTATAAGGGGCTGAAGTGGGTAATGTATGTTTTGTAATAATAATCTAAATCTACAAAGTAACTAGTAGTAACTAAAGTTTTCAAATAATTGTAGTGGAGTAAAAGTACAATATTTGCCTCTGAGATGTAGTGGAGTAGAAGTAAAAGTACTGGAAATTGGATATAATCCAGTAAAATAAAAATACCTCACCATTGTACTTGGTACTCAAGAAGATATATGAGGTTCCTGCCCCACAGAGACGACATAAAGCATAGATATTACTACAGATATACTATATTACTACAGATATACTATATTACTACAGATATACTATATTACTACAGATATATGAGGTTCCTGCCCCACAGAGACGACATAAAGCATAGATATTACTACAGATATACTATATTACTACAGATATACTATATTACTACAGATATACTATATTACTACAGATATACTATATTACTACAGATATATGAGGTTCCTGCCCCACAGAGACGACATAAAGCATAGATATTACTACAGATATACTATATTGTGCATCCATGTGTGCATCCATGTGATGTTTTTCGTTATAGTTATTCTATTTATAGTGGCTCATAGGAATTTATAGACTACGTGACAACCAGGAATAGATTGGTGACCACCGGAGAGACGGGTGACAGCCGGAATGTAGACGGCATCCGGGAGCAGTTTGGGTTGGCGCCCCAGTCTGTGTCTTCCGTGAGGAAGAAGCCCAACAAACCCACGGTGAGGCCTTTGGGAGGACCATTCAAGTAAGACGCAAGGGAGCCTGCAGTACCACCACGGGCCATGGTGGTCATTGCAGTACCACCACGGGCCAAGACACCATCACACCAGAATGAAATGTTTGGAGCAGGGGAGTCTGGTGCAACGCTCAGGTCCTGGACCTGGTGAGACGAAGGAGGAGCCCGGCCAGGAGACAACCCACAGAGCCTAGTCCCTCCACGTGCCAGAGCCTCCCCGAGTCCCGGCAGAGTATTTCCGGAGAAGCGGACTGAGTGGCCCTGTCTTGCCCTATAGGACTGACCGTGGGTAGCTACTGGGACGTAAGTCGAGGCTTGATCAACCTTGGCTGGGTCACCTGGGTGAGGGTGTATGTTGCGAGACCCGAAACATCCTATGACCCCAGGCTACAACACTGATGATACGTCCCAGGTGCATCCATGTGATGTTTTTCGTTATATTACTACAGATATACTATATTACTACAGATATACTATATTACTACAGATATACTATATTACTACAGATATATGAGGTTCCTGCCCCACAGAGACGACATAAAGCATAGATATTACTACAGATATACTATATTACTACAGATATACTATATTACTACAGATATACTATATTACTACAGATATATGAGGTTCCTGCCCCACAGAGACGACATAAAGCATAGATATTACTATATATATATATGACATAAAGCATAGATATTACTACAGATATATGTATTACTACAGATATATGAGGTTCCTACCCCACAGAGACGACATAAAGCATAGATATTACTACAGAATGAACTGTATGACCCTGTTATAATGTGCAGACATAGAGCGGGGGGGGGGTGTAGTGTGTACATACAAGGCCGATGCCATTACTGTAAGAACAGCCATTCTTCATGCATGTTGGAGGTTAGTTCTCTCGGGTGCATCCATGCTATTATATAGTACCTATATAAGTAGCTATATATCCCACTGACCCATTGTTCTGAAGTAACGTGGTCTGACGGCGTGCATTATAACTAAAGCCCTTACCTTACCCTGACCCTAACCTAGCTCTGGTCTTTACCCTTACCTTACCCTGACCCTAACCTAGCTCTGGTCCACAGCGTTAGGAGGAGTTCTCCTTAACGCTACTTACTTTACCCTTACCTTACCCTGACCTTAACCTAGCTCTGGTCCATAGCGTTAGGAGGAGTTCTCCTTAACGCTACTTACTTTACCCTTACCTTACCCTGACCCTAACCTAGCTCTGGTCCTTACTTTACCCTTACCTTACCCTGACCTTAACCTAGCTCTGGGTCCACAGCGTTAGGAGGAGTTCTCCTTAACGCTACTTACTTTACCCTTACCTTACCCTGACCTTAACCTAGCTCTGGTCCACAGCGTTAGGAGGAGTTCTCCTTAAGGCTACTTACTTTAGAGCCGTTGCCTGCACACCGCCGGTAGCACAGCCTCTCGACTGTAGTAGAAATACAAAATACACTTTTGCTACTCACCAAAACAAAGACGGTTTTCAGATGTTGAAAGCCTACTTTCCTTAAAACCGTCTTTGTTTTGGTGGGTAGTGAAATAGCAGCTGTACAAGCTCACAACGCGTCGCATAGTGTGAGCGCTACCACAGGTGAGCGAGCAACGGCTCCAAAGTACCACTTGTTGGCTCTCACTTTTCAAATGCTTCCACCCAACAATCTTTGTAAATCTGCAGAAAATAAAGCCATTATCTCTTATTACTTTGTGAACGGAAAAGTCAAACAGATGAGAGTCTCCTGTCAGGTGCAGGTACAGACTCTGTAGCGTTCTGTAGCTGTCGGGCAGAAACCTTGTATCTCCAGAGTTGTTTTATTTTTTGGTAAATGAATGTCTTACTCCATCATATGATGACGTAGTACATAAGTAAATGAATGCCCTACTACTCCATCATACGATGGCGTAGCACATAAGTAAATGAATGTCTTACTCCATCATATGATGGCGTAGCACATAAGTAAATGAATGTCTTACTCCATCATATGATGACGTAGCACATAAGGAGTGAAAATAGCAGCTGTACAAGCTCACATTGCGTCGCATCGCAACATGTTGTGAGGTTGTAGTTCTGCTACTTTCACTATTCTTAACCCATTAAGAGTATCTGTGTCAAGCGAACATTTTTAACTCAAATCTTTGCTTCATGGGGGTCCCTTGAACATCATATTTTGAGAATGGGGGTCCGTGGACAAATACATATCATTTTGGGGGTCCTTGACTTGAAAAGAGTTTGAGAACCTCTTTAGAAGACATTTGTAGAATCCCCCAAAAGCAAAGATTTGAGTTACAAAGTTCGCTTAAAAATAAATATATATATATTCATTCAAGATTTGCAAACATTTTCACGACTTGTAAAAAGAGAATAGCAGATATACAAGCTCATATATATCGGCTATTTTTGAATAGCCAAAGAAATGTTTAAATGACACAGAGATGCGTTTCCGGTCTGAATGGATTTACATTTTTATTATTTTTTTTATAATAAACAAGGGACTGTTTGGGACAAGGTTTCCCCCGACAGCAACAAGGATTCCCAGACAGTGTTAGAGTTGTCAGACGGGCGTTGAGAGACGACCTGGGAGCTGACTCCTGACGTTAGCTCTATCTATAAGTGTCTCCATGATTTAAGGTTCGCTCGGCCGACCTCATTTCTCTAGCCTGGGCCAGAGCTATAGAACTGTCTCTGCCTGGTCAGATCTGGACTCTTTTTATGTCCCTGAAGTCACTTAAAACTACATGATACTTATTTATTTATTTCTGAGTCAGGATTATTTCTGGGGGGGTGATATAAATGTGCAGTAGGCTATTCGTCGTTTTAGTCATATTTTAGTAATCTGAAATGTTTTAGATTCTGTCTAGTTTTAGTCGACTAAATCTACAGTTGATTTAGTCGACTATAATGTATGTTGGCGGTGCCTTGATGGTGTTGTAATGGTGGATTTTACACTTGTTTGCATGCTGAAAATAGCAGATCTACAAGCTCACAACGCGTCGCTGCGACGCGTTGTGAGCTTGTAGATCTGCTATTTTCAGAGCAAAACACCCGAGCACAACCAAACATAAAATGACTTGTCTTTTAGTTCTACTGGATCTCTTCTCCACTAGATCCCTCACTAACATTTTAATCTAGTTTGTATTTGCTGACGGAATTGTCAATTTATTTAGTCTTAGTTTTAGTCATCGTAGCTTAGTTTATATTTAGTTTTTATTTAGTTTTCGTCAGTGATAAAAGGTAGTCGACCAACATTTTTCGTCATAGTTTTAGTCGACAAAATCAACACTGCTATTCGTCTGAATTGAAAACAGTAGGCCACACAACCCTGATGAGAGTGCTGTTAAACAAGTCTATAAAATCTATGGGAAAGTTTAATCTGCAACACAATGTTATACAATATGTAGTGGGGGGGTCCCTGCGTCATCTCTCTCTCAGCTAAGGGGTCCCTACCCTGAAAAACGTTGCCTACAGACATACTTCCTTTAAGTCAAAGATGAACTTCAGTTTAATGTTTCACAGAGGAGTGGAGCTGAGTGCCTCTCTGATGGCTTCTCTCCCCAAAAAGAAAGAAGGAATCTGCCCTGTCTGGATGCACTGGCTGCACCCAGCCGATACAATAAATAAACAAAGCATCGGAAAATTAAAGTGTCTATTTCAGACAAGTCCCGACGCAGCGGTAATTTGTACCGAAAGATTGCCTATTAATTCTAAGCAGGCAATTTCTTCCCCCAGTGCTAATATTGACAGCCCACTGGTTTTATGTTTAGACGGAGAATTACCTGCTCGTTGTTTTGCTCTCCGCCTAGATAATGTCAACTTAATGGAGTCTCATTGACAATGTTGGTTTGCATCAAATTATTTTAAGAAAGTCAAGGGAGGCGAGAGCTACTGGACCAACTAGAACAACCACCATACAATTCTCACAATAGCACAATTCTCAATTCTACAATTCTTACAATCATCTTATAGCACAAAAAACAAGGATATCTTTTGCATGAATGCGTTTTTCTTACTTTTTTACAACTTCTCGCGAGTTGTAAGTGTCTGCCACACATCTTACCAACATTCCGACACTAAAACAGCATTTTTCAGAGCGACAAATAAGGTGAAAATCGACTTCGTTCACAACCTTTTTCTGTTCCACTCTCACGATATCCATTACGCCACTGTTGCGATATCAAGCAACAGTGATCATAGGATGTTCGTTAACCACTTAAGCCCTCCACACATGAATTTGTTGGCCGGGGTACCCCTAGGCATTGGTTCTCAAAGTGGGGTCCAGGGACCCCCAGGGGTACTTGAGGGGGTTCCAGGGGGTCCCCAGCTAAATGATGGACAGGAACCAAATGGGTCTGTAACTGTAAAAAAAAACGTTCAAAATGCCTATGTATAGAATAGGGCTGAAGTGGATCATGTATGTTTTATAATATAGTGATTTATATCTGCACAGTAACTTGAAACTAAAGTTAAATAATCGTAGCGGAGTAAAAGTACAATATTTGCCTCTGAGATGTAGTGGAGTATAAGTAAAAGTATTGGAAATTGAAAATACTCTAGTAAAGTAAAAAGTACCTCAACATTGTACTTAAGTACAGTACTTAAGCACATGTACTTAGTTACTTTCCACCACTGGTAATATTGAGGCATGTGTCTAGTAGAGATGCACCGATTAATCGGCCGCCGATTAAAAAAGCCGGTTTTAGGTCAAACCGGCTGGATCGGTGCTCGGACGGTCACTGTCATAAATTCCGATTTTTTGCCGGTCAAATTGATACTGCGTTGGCACTGCGCAGCAACAGCATGATGATCAAAGTCGTGCGAGTTGACTCAGAAAACATTAGCAAGAGAAGCCCACAGATGGTGCTGATTACCATTGAAATAGAAGGATACATATATTGCATATCTATATAATATGGAATATATTATATTCCATAATGCTGCGCGCAGTTATAGCATTTGTTCGTCAATCAAGGGGAATTTAAAGACAGTAAGTGCATCACCAGGCTTCTCATACGGTCCATTCAAAAGCTGTTGTAGACTACAGAAAAAAACAGCCTAACCATCCCTTTTATTGTAGCCAGTTGCAAAGAAAAATCACCCCCTGACTCTCCTTGCATATGCTGTTGAAAAGACAACTTTGGCACGTGTGTGTGTGTGTGTGTGTGTGTGTGTGTGTGTGTGTGTGTGTGTGTGTGTGTGTGCGCGATGCGTGTGCGCGCGATGCGTGTGCGCGCACTTCTCTCATACAGACAGTAGCTGCTCATTCCTCCTACCTGCAGGGTTGCCTCTTATTCCAAATACATTACTAGGCACCATCTGAAAAGTCCTTAATGCTGTGAACAGCTTCCAACAACAACTCTAAAAGACGTTGTGATCATGATATCAGCCATCCACACCACTGGTTTAATTCATGTGCCTACAGACGTCTTCTCGTCTATCCAGCTGTAGCCTATTAAAGCTCGTTAAGACTCGTCCGAAAGTTTAACAAAGTCCACTGAGCAACAGAGTAGTGTAACATTTTAAGTCAGAGGTTAAAACAAGCCAAAACAGTGACATAAGGTGAGCTGAGAGAGATGAAGCAGGGACCCCCTTCTATTGTATGAAATTGAACTTGGTCTGCTCTTTTTTCCCCTCTACACCAATATACCTCTTTGCCAAAAATAGCAGATCTACAAGCTTGAGAGCTTGTAGATCTGCTATTTTTGGCTTTAGTCCTCCTCAGAAATGGGATGCTAGTGGTTAATGTAAAAAATAATCACATCACACAAAGATTTGGCGGCCCCCCCTGTAGTAACTCTGAGGACCCCCTAGGGGTCCCGGACCCCCTGTTGAAGACCCCTGGACTAGAGTGACATAAGGTAAATTTCTCACCTTGAAAACAATTAAATGCAGACATGTCCTGCTATGTGTCTGAATGGGAAAACCTTATTTATTTATTTTTTCTTTTAGTTCAAATAAGAAAATAATTTTGCATTAAGATAAGATTTTGTTAGTTATAAAAGATTACCATTTTGAATAAATAATAATTTCAATAACTGATCTCAATATGGACCCATAATAAGTTTTGCCAAAATCATGCAGCTCTATAACAGTGACAGCCATGACAGCAATGGTACAAATAAAAAAATAAATGATATAGGCTACAGTAGAATTCTTTTTAAAATTCTTCTTGTTTTTGTAATGACTTTAGGCCTTTCGTTGCATAGTTAGGGCATCAATATTATAGCCATATCATGATATTAGACTGGATATCGTCTGTGATTTTGGATATTGTACTATTATGATATGGCATAAGTGCTATTTTCCTGGTTTAATCTTATTGGTACTCTGTATTGGCAAATACACAATATTAAGTACTTGTACTTAGCCTGAAAAAAAACTAGTTCGAAAATAGAAGATCGGTATCGGTAAAAACCGGTATCGACAGGTCAGACTTTAAAAAAAAACGGTAATCAGTATCGGCCAAGGATTTTTCAATCGGTGCATCTCTAGTGTCTAGCCTACTGTTCATCTAATTCACTGTCTGTTCAGCGTTCATGGCCGTGCTGTGAGACTTTGGTCTCTTCAGTGTGATACCTGTCTGTGATGAGAGGATACATATAAACAGATACCTGTCTGTGATGAGAGGATACATATAAACAGATACCTGTCTGTGATGAGAGGATACATATAAACAGATACCTGTCTGTGATGAGAGGATACATGTAAACAGATACCTGTCTGTGATGAGAGGATACATGTAAACAGATACCTGTCTGTGATGAGAGGATACATGTAAACAGATACCTGTCTGTGATGAGAGGATACATGTAAACAGATACCTGTCTGTGATGAGAGGATACATGTAAACATATACCTGTCTGTGATGAGAGGATACATGTAAACAGATACCTGTCTGTGATGAGAGGATACATATAAACAGATACCTGTCTGTGATGAGAGGATACATGTAAACAGATACCTGTCTGTGATGAGAGGATACATGTAAACAGATACCTGTCTGTGATGAGAGGATACATGTAAACAGATACCTGTCTGTGATGAGAGGATACATATAAACAGATACCTGTCTGTGATGAGAGGATACATGTAAACAGTAAACAACACCAGGATAGGATGATGCCAAGAGACACCTTATCATGAGTACTACGGAGAAAAGAAAAACACATGATAGGAGGCAGTATCTGGAAAACCTTATGAATGAAAATGAAGGCTTGTTTAGTCTCTACTAGGGAGTGAATGCAGCCAGTCTGTAGAACAGATTTTAATCCATTAAGACCGGGAACACATCTGTGTCTTTTTAAGATTTATTTGGCTAGTCAAAAAATAGCAGATATACAAGCTCATAGAGCGGCACTTTGCTATGAGATCTGCTAAATATACTTTGTTAATCTTGGAAAATGTGTGCAAATCTTTGAATATATGTGTGTGTGTGTGTGTGTGTGTGTGTGTGTGTGTGTGTGTGTGTGTGTGTGTGTGTGTGTGTGTGTGTGTGTGCGTGTGCGTGTGTGTGTGTTTTTAACTCCGATCTGTGCTTCCGGGGGTTCCTGGAACAACATATTTTGAGATGCGCATATCATTGTGGGGGTCCTTGACATGTAAAAGTTGGAGCACCACTGATATAGCAACATACTGTTAGGATTTAGAAATAATTTTTAGATATGTATTTGACCCCGGACCCCCATCTCAAAATATGTTGTTCCAGGGACCCTCCAGAAGCAAAGATTTTAGTTCTGGTCTGTTAATCTATCGCTCAATCCAAGCCTTAAATCCAAGGGTGACCCTGCCCCTCCCCCCCCCCCCCCCTCCCCAAGGGTGACCCTGCCTTAGTGCCTTTTGCCCGTTTTGGCCCCTACTACGCTCTGGAACCCCCCCCCCCCCCCCACACCACCACCAAACTACCAGATGAGCTGTGATTGGTGGACTGCTTCATACAGACTGTTTATAGGTTATAGCCCAGGGGTTCTCAAACTGTTTGATTTATCTGACCCCCCCATAACTCTCACATGTCACAGACCTGTAAGGGTTAATGTGGAACCCCCTCAAGGAACTCGCGTGGACCCCACTTTAAGAACCAGGGTTAGTCTTTTTAATAAGTGTTTTCCGTGTCAGTGTTACAGGCCTCAGGAATGAGTTACCTGTTAGCAGAAGACGTGTCCTGTTTGTACAGGGAGTGTATATAGACAGGAGAGGTTAGGTTGTTCTTCAAAGCAGGCTGTAATCTGTCTGAAGGACGGAAGCCTCTGTGTTAACATCGTGTTAGCCTCCGTGTTAACATCGTGTTAGCCTCCGTGTTAACATTGTGTTAGCCTCTGTGTTAACATTGTGTTAGCCTCTGTGTTAACATCGTGTTAGCCTCCGTGTTAACATCGTGTTAGCCTCCGTGTTAACATCGTGTTAGCCTCCGTGTTAACATCGTGTTAGCCTCCGTGTTAACATTGTGTTAGCCTCTGTGTTAACATCGTGTTAGCCTCCGTGTTAACATTGTGTTAGCCTCCGTGTTAACATCGTGTTAGCCTCTGTGTTAACATGGTGTTAGCCTCTGTGTTAACACAGTAACATTATATGTATGTTACTGTGTTTCTGACATCTGAAGCACTGCATTATAAAAAGTGTTAACACATTAACATTATACGTATGTTACTGTGTTTCTGACATCTGAAGCACTGCATTATAAAAAGTGTTAACACATTAACATTATAATGTATGTTACTGTGTTTCTGACATCTGAAGCACTGCATTATAAAAAGTGTTAACACATTAACATTATACGTATGTTACTGTGTTTCTGACATCTGAAGCACTGCATTATAAAAAGTGTTAACACATTAACATTATAATGTATGTTACTGTGTTTCTGACATCTGAAGCACTGCATTATAAAAAGTGTTAACACATTAACATTATACGTATGTTACTGTGTTTCTGACATCTGAAGCACTGCATTATAAAAAGTGTTAACACATTAACATTATAATGTATGTTACTGTGTTTCTGACATCTGAAGCACTGCATTATAAAACACATTAACATTATATGTATGTTACTGTGTTTCTGACATCTGAAGCACTGCATTATAAAAAGTGTTAACACATTAACATTATAATGTATGTTACTGTGTTTCTGACATCTGAAGCACTGCATTATAAAAAGTGTTAACACATTAACATTATAATGTATGTTACTGTGTTTCTGACATCTGAAGCACTGCATTATAAAACACATTAACATTATATGTATGTTATTGTGTTTCTGACATCTGAAGCACATCACATTTTTAAAAGTGCTGGACAAAGTTTGACTTGCATACCTTCCCTTGCCCTTCCCAAAACACAGATCATTGTGCCGTAGATGTTTTAAGACAGACCTGTCTCAAGTTGTGGGAATTCTAAGATGACACCTGAGTGACAGTCACTGATAGTGAACCCCTCCCCCCCATGGCCATGTTCTACTACACTGGTTCTCAAACATTTTGGCCACGAACCCCCATCTGAAAATGATGTTTTCATTGTCACAATGACGTATTGTGAGCTTGTAGCTCAGCTATTTTCAAAAAGCCAATCTATCTTTACAATTGGATTGTTACCTCTCGCCGCTGACGCCATACCCACTCCATTCATTTGGACTAAACACAACAACTACATATCACATGTCACCACAACACCAGCCACAACGCGCGCGATGAATTTACGGGTGGCGTAGGGTACTTCTCATTGCTCACTACACATTTGCCTCCTCGGAACATAATTAATTCTAATCACCGCGTTACGACCACAGCGGACGGGGAAACACTTTAGCACCGTTTACCGTGAGCACAACCGAACGCCGACGGCCACAGCCGAAGCAACACGAAGCGGCGGCCATTGAAATCTCTGCATCGCCACAAGAACAACAACAGACGCGCGTCCTTCGCTTCACCCCCACTCTTTCTTACCTTTTTGTTTGGTCATGTCTCTATCCCACCACACTCACGCTAATATGTCCATCATCTCCGTGCCATGCAAATCCCAAACAATACATTATTAGTTACCTGCGCCAGCCTCTAACAGTCACCCCAACCGACTCGGCAGTCAGTCGGGATGCCAGGTTGGAGTTAGGATGCCAATTTGGAGAAAAACAAGCGCCAGAAACAAGCAAGGAGGTTCATGAAAAAACAAAAGCCACAGGGAGCAAGACGTTGGATCTATATGCGGTCTGAAGGGGTCCGCAATGTTTTGCGCGGCTCCCAAGACTCCCAGGGGTTCCGCGAGGGGGTCCGTGGAGCCCCAGGGGGTCCCCCATGTATTGTTTTTTTTTAAATGTTTAATTACTTAATACATACAGACAGAGGGACACGGAGGGACCAACAAACGCAAAGCCCCGTGCAGCGGATGGGGTTGAGGGGGGCGTAGCCCCCCGAGACTCTAGTGTATATATAAAAGAGGTTAAACTGATTTTTTTATGCTACAGTATATTAACTTATTTCACCCACTTTGAGAACCACAAAAGTCTACAAAACCTTTCCCCATGCATGGATGTGTGCGCTGAAGCCTGGTAAGATGCATTTCATCGTTTTTTTTATATGGATTTTAAAAAGAGAATGATGATTGCTCTGCAGCAAACTGTCATAAAGGCCACTTTGAGGATTTCTGCTTTCCGCTTCATTTGGTAGAATTATTGACGTGAACGTTTAACGTTTGTAGTCAACATTAAAGCTTTGTGTCCGTAGATGGAGATATTAGCCTCACAGATATCATCACTCAATCTTCTAATAGTATCCAGTGACTGTATTTTACACAACAGTGTATTATGTACAGTTACAGTGTATAGATATTGTCAGTGGTGGAAAAAGTACTTGCATGTTTTACTGAAGTAAAAGTATCAATACTGCAAGGTAGAAATACTCTGTTACAAGTAAAAGTCCGGAATTCAGAATTTACTTGAGAAAAAAAAGTGCATCTACAAGCTCACAATGCGTCGCATTGTGAGCTTGTAGATCTGCTATTTTCAAATGGCCGAAATGTATATAGGACTGAAGTGGTTAATGTAGGTTTTGTAATAATAATCAAAATCTACAAAGTAACTAGTAACTAAAGTGTTCAAATAATTGTAGTGGAGTAAAAGTACAATATTTGCCTCTAATAGTAATATTAATGTTATTTTATCATTAAAATCGTAACATATATATATATACGCTCTGATGCAGCCTGACAGTACAGTCAATACTCGGTTGTACTATCAATACATAATGAAATATATTAATATAATATGATATGATAATTAGGTATGTTGCTATAGCAAATACAGTGATGTGCAACTATTAATTATGTAATTGTTTAAAGTGTAGAAATATTGTCTTTGTTTCAATAATTGATTATTATGCAATTATCTTAGTCTTAAATACAGTAGCTTATTTAAAGTAAGAAGGGTAGGCACTACTGTATAAGCTAAAAGCTTCAGACTACACCTTCTCGGTCTAGTAGCCTTTTGCTGCTTTGTTTTTAATTGTTTTGTTTGTATTGTATGAAATGTAATATGTGTTTATGGCTAACTAAATGTAATATGTGTTTATGGCTAACTAAATGTAATATGTGTAATATGGCTAACTAAATGTAATATGTGTTTATGGCTAACTAAATGTAATATGTGTTTATGACTAACTAAATGTAATATGTGTTTATGGCTAACTAAATGTAATATGTGTTTATGGCTAACTAAATGTAATATGTGTTTATGACTAACTAAATGTAATATGTGTTTATGGCTAACTAAATGTAATATGTGTTTATGACTAACTAAATGTAATATGTGTTTATGACTAACTAAATGTAATATGTGTTTATGGCTAACTAAATGTAATATGTGTTTATGACTAACTAAATGTAATATGTGTTTATGGCTAACTAAATGTAATATGTGTTTATGGCTAACTAAATGTAATATGTGTTTATGGCTAACTAAATGTAATATGTGTTTATGACTAACTAAATGTAATATGTGTTTATGGCTAACTAAATGTAATATGTGTTTATGGCTAACTAAATGTAATATGTGTTTATGACTAACTAAATGTAATATGTGTTTATGGCTAACTAAATGTAATATGTGTTTATGACTAACTAAATGTAATATGTGTTTATGGCTAACTAAATGTAATATGTGTTTATGACTAACTAAATGTAATATGTGTTTATGGCTAACTAAATGTAATATGTGTTTATGGCTAACTAAATGTAATATGTGTTTATGGCTAACTAAATGTAATATGTGTTTATGGCTAACTAAATGTAATATGTGTTTATGACTAACTAAATGTAATATGTGTTTATGGCTAACTAAATGTAATATGTGTTTATGGCTAACTAAATGTAATATGTGTTTATGGCTAACTAAATGTAATATGTGTTTATGGCTAACTAAATGTAATATGTGTTTATGACTAACTAAATGTAATATGTGTTTATGGCTAACTAAATGTAACATGTGTTTATGGCTAACTAAATGTAATATGTGTTTATGACTAACTAAATGTAATATGTGTTTATGGCTAACTAAATGTAATATGTGTTTATGGCTAACTAAATGTAATATGTGTTTATGGCTAACTAAATGTAATATGTGTTTATGGCTAACTAAATGTAATGTTTATGGCTAACTAAATGTAATATGTGTTTATGACTAACTAAATGTAATATGTGTTTATGACTAACTAAATGTAATATGTGTTTATGGCTAACTAAATGTAATATGTGTTTATGACTAACTAAATGTAATATGTGTTTATGGCTAACTAAATGTAATATGTGTTTATGGCTAACTAAATGTAATGTTTATGGCTAACTAAATGTAATATGTGTTTATGGCTAACTAAATGTAATGTTTATGGCTAACTAAATGTAATATGTGTTTATGGCTAACAGACTAATGGCAGAAAAGTCTCAAAATATGTTTTTGACGATCATTTGGGGCCCACTTGCAATATCCTCACGGCCCACATGGTTGAAAATCTACTAGGTCAGGGGTCAGGGGTCTTTGTAGTTTTTCAGGCCAAGGACCCCTTGGCTGAGAGAGATGAAGCAGGGACCCCCATTATATATTATATAAAATATATTTTTTTTCATAGATTTCATAGATAGCTTATAGACCACTTAAACCGTCAATACTAAGTAAACTTGACCTTTCACTGTGTACTTGGTCTGCCGTTCCCCCTCTACACCACACCTCTACACCACACCTCTACACCACACCTCTACACCACACCTCTAGCGCTTGTAGATCTGCTATTTGTGGCTAAAGTTCTCCTCAGAATATGGATGCTAGGGTTGAAGTGGCTAATGTAAAAAAATTACCCCCTGTAGTATCTCTGAGGTCCCCCTAGGGGTCCAGGACCCCCTATTGCAGATCCCTGTACTAGATGACAAGTTAACTTAGAATTAACATAGTTTCTTTTGGTGTTTCTGAGTGCCAATAATATCTCTGATTCCTGTCCATGAGTTCCTACCCCCCCGACCCCCCCCTCCCCTCCCCTCCCCTCCCAGCCAACATCTCTCTCTCTGCCACCATGCACCACCACCATGCACCACCACCATGCACCACCACCATGCACCACCACCATGCACCACCACCATGCACCACCACCATGCACCACCACCATGCACCACCACCATGCACCACCACCGTGGCCAAAGTGTAGGAGAGCTGAAGGCTAGCGTGTGAATTCCTCTGGCATGGCCCAGTGATTGGCACCGGATGGCTGCCGCGCGGAGCCCGCGGCGGATCCTATGTCCCGTCGGTGGATATCAATCACTGCTGATAAATAGCTCTCCTCTCCTCTGGAAACCAATGCCCTCCCCTCTCTCTCTCTCTCTCACCGCTGATTGAGATGAACCAGCCAAAGAACATCAACATCCAATTGGACCCCCCACCCCCCCCCCCCCCCTGCACCCCCCACCCCCCACCCCCCCCCGCCCTGCACCCCCCCCCTGCACCCCCCCCACCCCCCCCCCCCGCACCCCCCACCCCCCCCAGCTCATCAGATCACATCTGTTAGCCGTCTCGTGCGGCCAGAAGAAAAAACAGGAGGAAAGTAAATTGTTCTCTAATCGTCAAATAGCTTGAAACATGGTTGCTTTTTCAAGGTCACTGTCATATAATGTGTGTGTATATATATGTGTATATGTATATATATACATATACACACACACACACACACACACACACACACACACACCACACACACACACACACACTACACACACACACACACACACACACACACACACACACACACACACACACACACACACCTTGTTCACCTCGCTCACAGACATTCTCTCTCACACACAGGATCTGTTCTTATACTTGCAGAAGAAGACAGGAGGCAGTCTGGGTGAAATCTAATAGTAATTATCTGACTAGTGTGTGAGCAGAGAGAGAGAGAGAGAGAGAGAGAGAGAGAGAGAGAGAGAGAGAGAGGGTACAGCCACACATGATGGGATGGGATGGGATAGACGGGCGGAAGTCCCTTACACACACCATGTTATCGCGACCGTTCTTCCGGTTTTAAACTTAACATGGGTGTGTATGGGACTTCCGCCCGTCTATCCCATCCCATCCCATCATGTGTGGCTGTACCCAGAGAGAGGAGAGAGAGAGAGAGAGAGAGAGAGAGAGAGAGAGAGAGAGAGGAGAGAGAGAGAGGCAGAGATAGAGAGAGGCAGAGATAGAGAGAGAGGCAGAGAGAGAGAGAGAGAGAGAGAGAGAGAGAGAGAGAGAGGGAGGGAGGGAGAGGGGGAGAGACAGAGAGAGAGAGAGAGAGAGAGGGGGGGGCATGCAGCCAGCAGGTCCTCGTGACCAGCCTAGAGAACCAAAGCCCTCCTCTCCTCTCCTCTCGGCACACATGTAGGAATATTAATTGCGGTTCCACTGGGCGCCCGGGGGTCTTCATAGCCCCCCCCCCCCCCTTGTTTTTTCCTAAACAGGCCAGAATGAGGGCAGCCCCCCCCCCCCACACACATCCACTCATTGATTGTTTACTTTAATAATATATTTAATACGTACGTTATAGCATTTGAGAGGGTTTTCATCAGAGACATTATTAATTGAGTTCCTAAATTGACAGCAAATGCAGATTTTTTTCCTTTGCACTCGTCTCCCCCCCTGTGTGTGTGTGTGTGTGTGTGTGTGTGTGTGTGTGTGTGTGTGTGTGTGTGTGTGTGTGTGTGTGTGTGTGGAGTTTGTTCCAACCCATCCTTGATCCCCTGATTGAAGAAGACTACGGCTGTTACTGGTACCGCGGTGCCCCCTGTGGGCCGTAGCAGTGAACTACTACAGGCTGAGATGATGCTGAGGTCAGACTGGAAAACGAGCAGTATTCTAATAAACACTTTTAATGGTCTATTTGAGCAGACTCTAGCTGCCATATGGGTGGAGATCTGTTTGCCACGTATAGGATAATGGAATCGGCCTCTTAAAGTCACAGAAAAGTTACAACATAACACTTTCTATCCTATTTTTTCCTCCCCCCAAAATCTCCTGCATAATATTGTGCTTTGTCTTTGCACTATTATCTTTTTGCTGCTGCATGCATGTATATGCTGTGTATCCCGGTTGTAAATTATTCTCCCATTTTACTGTACATTCTTCTTATCGCTGCTAAAGTTCTACTTGTTCCACTTGTTTTACTCTCTCTCTTTTTTTTTTACTTCTACCTTGTCTGTTATATCGTGGGGTTTGTTAAGCTCAGTCAGCGGACGTGTCACACCGACATGTCTGTCTCTGCACAGACCTGTATGAGTGACTGAATAAATAACAGTCAGTTTGGTGAAGTTTTTCTGTGATTGACACACCTACACCCTACACTCTGAATACCAATGGTCTTTTTCACACCAAACCAAATCCCAAACATCTGGATGTCTTAATAAAGCTAATCCTGGTGTTAATATTAGTCAGTGTGTGTGTGTGTGTGTGTGTGTGTGTGTGTGTGTGTGTGTGTGTGTGTGTGTGTGTGTGTGTGTGTGTGTGTGTAATGTGATAAATAATGTTGGAAATTAGCTGGAATCTGAACCTTCAGTATAGCAAAAAAAAGTATTTTCCATAACAAATCATACAAATGAAAAAGATGGAGAATGTCACAATGATTCAGAAGATTGGGACCAAATAGTGAAAATATTGTTAATAATGTTGGAATTAGTTGGAAGTTGCTCCTAAAGTACAGCAATAAAAACAGAAAATACATTTCCATCTCAAATCATCCAAATGGAAAAGAGGAAGTTAATGTCACAATACATTAGAACAGGGGGTCCGGGACCCCTAAGGGTTCCTCAGAGTTACTACAGGGGGGGCCGCCAAATCTTTGCGTGATGGGAGCTTTCTTTTTTTTCATCGTCAACATTTAAGAAGATTGGGACCAGAATAGTGAAAATATTGATTAGAAGACAAAGCCCCCCAGGGAGCGTCACAGTTTCTATATTTCCATTTCCAACAGTAACAGCCGTACTCGACAGAAGGAACGTTTCCCTGCAAAGATCTCATTGAGTTTTCATGGCAACACAATCAAACTACTTCAGATGCTGCAAACGCAGCGAGGCTCTGCCGAACACAGAATGACTCTGCTTTGGTTTACTGTAGCAATCACACATACAGAACACACATAACACACATACAGAATACACATACAATACACATAACACACATACAATACACATAACACACATACAATACACATAACACACATACAGAACACACATACAGAATAGGACATAAAGGCAATACGGCACGATGAAGGAGCAGTGGGCAATTATGCTATGAGGCTAATTATTATAAAGTATTATTATTAGTCAAAATAGCAAGAAATAGCAGTTCTACTAAGCTCAACGCATCACAACGCATTGTGAGCTTGTAGAACCATTTCTTTTAGCTTTTGTTTGAATAGAGCTCAAGTGGTCACTTTTGTCCCCCCTCCCTCTAGCCTTTCTTATAGAATGACGCCTCATGCTCTGCAGCAGTGTTGATTTCGTCGACTAAAACTATGACGAAAGCTAAATATAAACACAATAAAACCTAAGCTTTGATGACTAAAACTAGATGACTAAATATATTGACAATTTCGTCTCAAATAAAAACTAGAGTAAAATGTTACTGAGGGATCTAGTGGAGAAGAGATCCAGTAGAACTAAAAGACAAGTCATTTTATGTTTGGTTGCACTGGGGCTCACAACGTGTTGCACTGCGATGCGTTGTGAGCTTGTAGATCTGCTATTTTCAACATGCAACCAAGTGAAAAATCACCATTATGACACCATCAAGGCACCGCCAACATACATTTTAGTCGACTAAATCAACTGTAGATTTAGTCGACTATAATCTTATGATATTAGTCGACTAAAACTAGACAAAATCTAAAACATTTCAGATGACTAAAATATGACTAAAACTAAATGGAATTTTATTCAAAAGACTATGACTAAAACTAAATCAACATCACACTGCTCTGCAGCCTAGCGGATGAAACAGTCTCCACAGCGGCTGCTGCTTACAGTCATAAGACAAACCGTACTTAGTTACTTGAGTATAATTATGTACTTAGTTACTTTACACCACTGCTGGCTGGCTGCTGCTTACAGTCATAAGAGGTAATGGAGAGGAGAGGGACGACAAACCGTACTTAGTTACTTGAGTATAATTATGTACTTAGTTACTTTACACCACTGCTGGCTGACTGCTGCTTACAGTCATAAGACGTAATGGAGAGGAGAGGGACGACAAACCGTACTTAGTTACTTGAGTATATGTACTTAGTTACTTTACACCACTGCTGGCTGCTGCTTACAGTCATAAGACGTAATGGAGAGGAGAGGGACGACAAACCGTACTTAGTTACTTGAGTATATGTACTTAGTTACTTTACACCACTGCTGGCTGCTAGCTCAGTCATAAGAGGTAATGGAGAGGGAGGGAGATGGATCCCCTCTGTCACTCTCCTCTGAAGCCAGACTCCATCTGAAGAGATGAGCCATGTTCCTGCCAGAGTCCCTAATTAGGCACGTAGCGGGCGCTGCCTTTGTCAGACAATGCTATAATACCGCCTTAATAACAGCCGCTGCAGAGCGCCACTGTAGCTGCATGGAGCTGCATGGAGGTGCATGGAGGTGCATGGAGGTGCATGGAGGTGCATGGAGGTGCATGGAGGTGCATGGAGCTGCATGGAGGTGCATGGAGCTGCATGGAGCTGCATGGAGCTGCATGGAGGTGCATGGAGGTGCATGGAGGTGCATGGAGGTGCATACATGGCTCTAACCCTCTGTTTGTGTCACAGAGTCATAAATAAAACAGTGGCAACACGGAGCGGGTGTTTTGTGAGGATTTGCAAGTATGCAAATAGCATTATATTAAAGGTGGGATACGCGTACATGTGCAGAGCGTTGGTTCCCCTGACAATGGGAGAAACGCCAGAAGAAGTGGGTCCCCCATGATTAAGAGTCGCCTCTTTCCCCCAGGCGGCGCGGCGTGGAGACCCCAAGGGACACATCATCTTCCTGATAGTTTCTTTTGCCGCGCCAGGCTTCTGCGTTCGTTCGGCCCTCAGACAGATGACAGAGAGAGAGAGAGAGAGAGAGAGAGAGAGAGAGAGAGAGAGAGAGAGAGAGAGAGAGAGAGAGAGAGAGAGAGAGAAAGAGAGAGAGAGAGAGAGAGAGAGAGAGAGAGAGAGAGAGGAGGAGGAGGCGTAGCGGACCGGCTTCTGTTCCTACCGGCAGGTTCAGGAGCATCAAGGTTTATTTTCTCTTCACAGATGACTCCATCACTAAGCCTTAGAGCTCTGTGAGTGATTGAGAGGGTCTACAGCTCATCTGATCCCTATATACAAGGCTTTCTTTTCTTTTGTGTGTGTTTTTTCAGAGACACTTAGGATTCATGAGGCTTTATTTCCTCAAATTAGTTCCAAAGCAGGTATTTTTTCTTTCACTGGAAACTCTGCTAATCACATTTGATCCGGCTTGCGCTTCAACTCCTATTCAAAAGGTACCTTTCCCTTTTATTTTTTTGCATCGCTCCTCTCTTTCATTTCCATTTCGGCAGCAGACAAAAAAAAAAAAAACATGATCCTACCTTTCCCTAATTAGTGAACACAGAGAGAGAGAGAGACAGAGAGAGAGAGAGAGAGAGAGAGAGAGAGAGAGAGAGAGAGAGAAAAAAGCAACGCAGATTGTCCTCTGCTCTGAGCTAAAGGTAATTAGCACCTATTCTTTCACACACACAAACATCACAGCTTTTTCCTAAATAGTTGTTTCTGGTTGTTTGCCCCATGCGGATTCTCTCTTTCTTTTTTTTATATCTTCTCCCGTGTTGCCTCCTATAGAGACTGACCTATATGGAGAAGAAATGTCAAGCGTGAGGCAGGGAACAGATGAGAGGAACACAGGGGAGAGGAGAGAGAGAGAGAGGGGAGACAAAAGCACAAAGCCCCCTCCCTGCACTCACATCCACTCATGCAGGAAATGAAAAAAAGAAAGAAAAAAAAAAAAGAGGGAAAGAAAAAGATCTTGCTCTTTTTCCGGCCCCCCTGGAGAGTTGTTCACCCGTTCTCTCCCACACGGTTACATGAGAAGGAGAACGGTCAGGGTGCCGCCGCGTTCCCCTCTCCACATTGTTATACCGTGATCAAAGCCTAATTACAAACCAAAGAGAGATATTTAAAGCACCGTCGATGCTTTGCATATTATTCCAGGTATAGCCTGCTGCTGCATGGGAGATTGCCTTGCAATTTTTCTCCCGTGGTGCGTATGTGTGTGTGTGTGTGTGTGTGTGTGTGTGTGTGTGTGTGTGTGTGTGTGTGTGTGTGTGTGTGTGTGTGTGTGTGTGTGTGTGTGTGTGTGTGTGTGTGTGTGTGTGTGTGCGCGGAGTTCAGTGGTGGAAGAAGTACTCAGATATTTATTTATTTTACTTGGGTAAAAGTAGCAATACCACAATATAAAAAATACTCTGTTATAAGTAAAAGACCTGTGTTCAAAATGTTACTTGAGTAAAAGTACAAAATAATTGGCATAAAAATATACTTAAAGTACCAAAAGTGAATAATGTTTGAAAATAGCAGATCTACAAGCTCACAACACGTGAGCTTGTAGATCGGCAATTTTCAAATAGCCGAGGTATAAAACAGGGCTTAAGTGGTTAATGTATGTTTTACAATATAGTAATTTATATCTGCAGTAACTAGTAACTATAAAGTTTTCAAATAACTGTAGCGGAGTAGGCTAAAAGTACAATATTTGCCTCTGAAATGTAGTAGAATTAAAGTATTGCAAATTGGAAATACTAGTAAAGTAAAAAGTTACTCAAAATTGTACTTAAAGCCTAGTTCAGATCAAAGATTTGCAATGAGACGAGTTGAAGCTTTGCAACAGAATTCCCTAAACTGTGGTTTTGCAACATTCTACAACAGGACCGTCCACAACAAGACCACCAGTTGAGACCTTTTATTGTTTCCATGGCAACGGTATTGTCACAGTCCCTCCGGGATATGGGATACAAACGACTGACAGTCCACATCAAGGCGAGATCAAGTGGAGATCGTTTACCATTTCCATAACCAGTCAAACTATTACACTATATTATATTGTATACTCATGAACACATTTAATAGCTACACGCTCTCCATTCCTTTCTCTCATTCGTTCCATCTCTTTCTCTCTCTCTCCCTCACTCACCGGGAGGTGGGTGTGGTTAAAAAAAAAAGGCGGACCCACGCATCAGTAGAGTGTGTGAGAGGAGTGACAACATGTTATGTTACAACGTTACAATAGAGTGTGTGTGAGAGAGGGGTGACAACATGTTATGTTACAACGTTACAATAGAGTGTGTGTGTGTGTGTGTGAGAGGGGCGACAACATGTTATGTTACAACGTTACAATAGAGTGTGTGTGTGAGAGGGGCGACAACATGTTATGTTACAACGTTACAATAGAGTGTGTGTGTGAGAGGGGTGACAACATGTTATGTTACAACGTTACAATAGAGTGTGTGTGTGAGAGGGGTGACAACATGTTATGTTACAACGTTACAATAGCAGATTCGTGTGAGCAACAGGTTTGTGATCAGAAATGCGTTGCAACTTGTTGCCTGCAATTGGGCTTCAGTTCAATCTCTTGCGTCTCAATCAGCAGCAGCACCGAATCAAACTGCAACGACTTCATTGACCGCTGTGATTTTTCACGGCAATGTTTTGCCGCAAATCTTTGGTCTGAACTACGCGTAACGTTCAACACTCACAGTCGAGCCGCAGTCGGCCATGCCAATTTAATTTTTTTACCTCTTTTGAAGTATGCTGCCAGCTCTACTGTCTTAAGTTTCACATGTCAAAAGATAAAAGTTCACTGGAGAAGCAACGTGTCTGATGATTTGTCTTAGAGATATCATCCTAACCTCCAACTAAATCTGTACCTGAACATCTGAACATCTCAGTATCGACCGTCACCAAATGAAAGGTTGCTATCTGAACCCATTTAAAACAGGGAAAGCGTAATTTGAGACACAAAAAATAGCAGATGTACAAACTGTGAGCTTGTATTACATCTGCTATTTTGTTTTATCTTTTTATCTAGAAAGTGTGAGAACTAGTGGTTTAGAAGGCATTTGTAGAATGGGCCTCCTTAGGTCTTAATGGACTAATGGCCTCCAGGGTAATATTTAGTGTTTAATCAAAGTACCCGGCATGTGTGGACCATAAATCTACAGCATAGTTTGAGGAACAGCCTCTCTGTCCTATTAGAACAGCCTCTCTGTCCTATTAGAACAGCCTCTCTGTCCTATTAGAACAGCCTCTCTGTCCTATTAGAACAGCCTCTCTGTCTATTAGAACAGTCTCTCTGTCCTATTAGAACAGTCTCTCTGTCCTATTAGAACAGTCTCTCTGTCCTATTAGAACAGCCTCTCTGTCCTATTAGAACAGCCTCTCTGTCCTATTAGAACAGTCTCTCTGTCCTATTAGAACAGCCTCTCTGTCCTATTAGAACAGTCTCTCTGTCTATTAGAACAGCCTCTCTGTCCTATTAGAACAGTCTCTCTGTCCTATTAGAACAGCCTCTCTGTCCTATTAGAACAGCCTCTCTGTCTATTAGAACAGCCTCTCTGTCTATTAGAACAGCCTCTCTGTCCTATTAGAACAGTCTCTCTGTCCTATTAGAACAGCCTCTCTGTCCTATTAGAACAGCCTCTCTGTCTATTAGAACAGCCTCTCTGTCCTATTAGAACAGTCTCTCTGTCCTATTAGAACAGCCTCTCTGTCCTATTAGAACAGCATCTCTGTCCTATTAGAACAGCCTCTCTGTCCTATTAGAACAGTCTCTCTGTCCTATTAGAACAGCCTCTCTGTCCTATTAGAACAGCCTCTCTGTCCTATTAGAACAGCCTCTCTGTCCTATTAGAACAGCCTCTCTGTCCTATTAGAACAGCCTCTCTGTCCTAATTAGAACCTCTGCAACGATACACTTTTCTCCACACACTCTCAGATTGCCGTAGCGATTGCTTAGCCTGGGTCAACACCTCTCTGCTGCATTATTCAGATTCATTATCAGTGGGTTTGATGAAACATAACACCCTGTTTAATAATGCATCCTCATCAAAGAAGTTTCATAACTGGCAAAGCAAATCCCTCATATAGCTGCTCCTCTCAAGGGCTTTCTTACACTCTTGTCACATTCTTTTATTTCTCAGGCAAAGGTTAGGTGGTGGAAAGTCATTTAGCCGCTGTCATCTCTAATGTCCTTCAGCACCTACTAGCAGCTAATTTATACCAGGGTGTATATCACTGTGATTCTCATATTCATACTAGTACCTAATTTATACCAGGGTGTATATCACTGTGATTCTCATATTCATACTAGTACCTAATTTATATACCAGTGTGTGTATCACTGTGATTCTCATATTCATACTAGTACCTAATTTATATACCAGTGTGTATATCACTGTGATTCTCATATTCATACTAGTACCTAATTTATACCAGGGTGTATATCACTGTGATTCTCATATTCATACTAGCAGCTAATTTATATACCAGTGTGTATATCACTGTGATTCTCATATTCATACTAGCAGCTAATTTATACCAGGGTGTATATCACTGTGATTCTCATATTCATACTAGCAGCTAATTTATATACCAGGGTGTATATCACTGTGATTCTCATATTCATACTAGCAGCTAATTTATACCAGGGTGTATATCACTGTGATTCTCATATTCATACTAGCAGCTAATTTATACCAGGGTGTATATCCACTGTGATTCTCATATTCACCAGTGCTGGAAATGATCTGAGTACATTTACTCAAGTACAGTAAACAGTAAAATGTTGAGGTATTTTTGGCTTTACTGAAGTATATTTATCAGTACTTCTACTTCTACTCCACTACATCTCAGAGGCAAATATTGTTATTTTGTACTCCACTACAATTATTTGAAAACTGTAGTCACTAGTTACTTTGTAGATTTGGATCATTATTACAAAACAAATACATTAACCACGTCAGACCCTATATATATATATATATATATATATATATATATATATATATATATATATATATATATATATATATATATATATATATATATATATATATATGTGTGTGTGTGTGTGTGTGTGTGTGTGTGTGTGTGTGATGCGTTGTGAGCTCGTAGATCTGCCATTTTCAAAATATTTTGTATACATATTGAACTTGTGAAATGGGACATTCTGCATAATGAGTATGTTTACTTTTGATACTTTTACGTATAGTTTGATGCCAATTTTGAATACAGGACTTTTGCTTGTAACAGAGTATTTCTAAATTGTGGTATTGATACTTTTATAAAACCTCT
>NC_137618.1:317500-437000 GCF_963280865.1 Gymnoscopelus braueri | reverse complement strand
CTGTGACTGTACAGCCCCACTCTGGAGTGACAGTCTCTATTGCAGTTGTTGCAGATGAATGGGGAAGGGTCTGGTACTGGAGTGGGGGCTGCTTCAAGCAGTTTCCTCTTCTGCCTCTTCGCCTGCAGCAAGGAGATGTGCCTCTCCTCAGCACGGCGAGTTCCTGAAGCGACAGTCCGCCTCCAGACGCCACGGTCTTTTGCAGCTTCCTCCCAGTTGTTGTGGTCAATGCCTGCCTGCTTCATATCACGTTTACAGACGTCCTTGAAGCGCAAGCGTGGGCGACCAAGAGGTCTGGAGCCTGTTGACAGCTCACCGTACAGGACAGCTCTGGGGAGCCGGCTGGGGTCCATCCTGTGGATATGGCCAAGCCACCTAAGGCGGCGCTGACTCAGCATGGTGAACATGCTGGTGGAGTGAGCACGCGCCAGAACTTCTGTGTTGGGAACTTTATCCTGCCAAGAGATTTCCAGGATGTGGCGTAGGCAACGCAGGTGGAAGCTGTTTAGCTGTTTCTCATGTCTGGTGTAGGTGGTCCAGGCCTCGCTGACATACATCAGGGTGCTGACGACACATGCTTGGTAGACCTGGAGTTTTGTGCGCACAGTTAGATGGTTGTTAGACCATACTCTTTTTGACAGCTTGGCCATCACTGTGGCGGCTCTTGCAAGACGGGTGTTCAGTTCTGTGTCGAGTGACAAGTCGCTGGAGATTGTGGATCCGAGGTATGTGAAGGTGTTAACACATTCCAGAGTCTTATTCTCGATGGAGATGGAGAGAGGAGTTTCAGCATCTTGGCCCATGATGACATTGGTCTTCTTAATGCTGATGGTGAGACCAAACTCCTTACAGGCAGATGAAAGCCTGTCCATCAGCCCCTGGAGCCCAGCCTCATTGTGGGATGCTAGTGCTGCATCGTCAGCAAAAAGCATTTCCCTCAGGAGGACACTGGTTACCTTGGTCTTGGAACGCAAAAGTTTGCCATCCGCTCTGGTGTGTAGGTACACACCTTCAGGACATGAGCCGAATGCAACAGACAGTACGAGCGAGAAGAAAATTCCGAAGAGGGTTGGCGCAAGAACGCATCCCTGCTTCACACCGCTGCGGATTGGAAAGGCCTTTGAAGTTTCTCCTTCCCAGCAGACTGAGCCCTGTGTGTTGTCATGGAAGGACTTTATGACGGCAAGGAGTTTTGGGGGGCAGCTGATCTTCACAAGCAGCTTGAAGAGACCATCTCTGCTGACAAGGTCGAAGGCCTTTGTGAGATCAACAAAGGCCAGATACAGGGGTCTCCTCTGCTCCCGGCACTTCTCCTGCAGCTGCCGAAGGGTGAAGATCATGTCCACCGTAGATCTTGCTGCCCTAAAGCCACATTGTGACTCGGGGTAGACACGCTCTGCAAGGAGGTGGAGTCTAGCGAGGGCAACACGGGCTATAAGGATAAGGATAATTCCTTTTAACAGGTCGTTCATGAAAGTCCTTGCGGTCTTGTTTCCAATGAGGACCTGTGAGCAATTAGGGGTTAAGAGTCTTGCTCAGGGACAAATTTCATTTCATCGACACATACTGGCCTGGCCTGGAATTGAACCTGGGGCAACCAGGGCCTCTGGCTCCCTAGGCGGGCTCACTAACAACTCAGCTATGGCCGCCCTGGGCAAAGACCTTCCCAACGATGTTGAGCAGGGAGATGCTGCGGTAATTATTGCAGTCACTGCGGTCTCCCTTGTTCTTATACAAGGTGACGATCTTGGAGTCACGCAAGTCTTGAGGGACAGCTCCATACTTCCAACAGAGGCAGAGGAGGTCATGTAGGTGCGGCAGTAAGGAAGGTTTCCCAAGTTTGATGACGTCAGGTGTTATCCCGTCAGCACCTGGGGCCTTGCCGCAAGCGAAGCTGTCAATGGCTTTGCTGAGCTCCTCCTGTGTGGGTTCCTTGTCAAGCTCCTCCATGACAGGCAGGTTTGCAACTTCATTCAGAACCTCACAGTGTTCTCTGTAGCGTAAAGGTCCATATAGTGCTCAGCCCATCTTTCCATCTGCTTGTTGCGGTCAGTGATGACTTCACCAGACTTGGATTTGAGTAGTGCAGTTTTCTTGATGAACGGGCCGGTTGCTTGCTTGATCCCCTCGTACATGCCCCTGATATCTCCTGTATCCGAGGCAACCTGTATATTTGAGGAGAGCTCAAGCCAGTAGTTGTTTGCGCAGCATCGTGCCATTCGCTGGGCTTTGCTCCTAGCCTCTCTCAAGACGTCAAGGTTCCTCTGGGAGGGGTTCTCCTTGTGCTTGAGGAAAGCGGTACGCTTAGCCTCTATAACTGGCTCCATCTCTGCTGCACTAGCCTCAAACCAGTCTGCGTTCCTTCTCGTTCTCTTTCCAAATGTTACAATGGCTTGGTCATAGATGGTGTCACGTAGGCAGTTCCACTTGTCCACAGCACACTGCTGGCTTGACGCACAGAGTTCTTGGTCGAGGGAGGAGAGGAAGCGCTGTGTGACAGCCGGGTTGGTAGAACGGCTGGCGTTGATGCGTGGACGGGCCTTCTGCTTGGTGTGATGGATCTGCTTTGGCTGTAGCTTGACCTTGCTGAGGACTAGTGAGTGGTCCGTGTCACAGTCAGCGCTGTGAAACGTCCGTGTGAGATGTACACTGTTAAGTGCCTCTCGCCTCGTGATGATGAGGTCGAGCTGGTGCCAACGTTTAGATCTGGGGTGTCTCCAGGAGACCCTGTGCAGAGGCTTTGTCTGGAAGAAGGTGTTGGTGATGCAGAGCTTGTGGTAGCAGCACAACTCAAGAAGACGCTGTTCATTTTAGTTTATGTTCCCCACTCCAAAGTGACCAAGACAGTCTGGCCAGGATTCATGGTCAGCACCTACCCTGGCATTGGAAGTCTCCCAGAAGGAGCAGATGCTCATTCTTCGGGAAGGTGTTGACAACCGCATTGAGCTCCATGTAGAACTTATCTTTTGACTCTGATGGTGAGCAGAGAGTCGGGGCATAAGCACTCAACAACCAGCCAACCTGTTGAGTGCAGGAGTCATGTGAAGAGTGAATAAAAGTAGATCTGTACTGTATGTGAAGAGTGAATAAAAGTAGATCTGTACTGTATGTGAAGAGTGAATAAAAGTAGATCTGTACTGTATGTGAAGAGTGAATAAAAGTAGATCTGTACTGTATGTGGACACCAGGTTTATTTAACCCATTAAAACCGGGAACGCATACTGTGTCATTTTAGATGTTTAGACATTATTTCATACTTTGGGCTATTCAAAAATATTTTAGCAAATAAGTGAATATATGTTTTTTAAAGCGAACATTTGTAACTCAAATCTTTGCTTCTGGGGATTCTACAAATGTCTTATAAATCCTAACAGTTTTTTTTTAAAAACTACTTATGTTTCTATATCAGTGGTTCTCAAACGTTTTTCACGTCAATGACCCCCAAAATGATATGTGTTTGGCTGCGGACCCCCATCTCAAAATATTTTGTTCCAGGGACCCCCAGAAGCAAAGATTTGAGTTACAAATGTTTATATTAAAAGATTTGCACAAATGTTCACGTTTTACAAGCTCATAGCGCGGCACTCGGTGCCGAGCTATGAGCTTGTAGATCTGCTATTGCGTTCCCGGTCTTAATGGGTTAAATGCAGTGGAGATTTAGTGATTTGACTGAAATGCAACGTTCAGCAACTCTCCGTTTTGTTCAGTCGTCAATAAATCAATGGATTGGTGGATTGGTGTACACTCCTTCTCCTTTGTTTGCAAGTAAAACAGAATACAACTTAATAATCATTAACAATAAAATATGTAGGCGCTGTGTGGTTAGAGAGCCTGTCTGGGGGGTCAGAGGGCCCTGGTTGTCCCAGGTTCGATGCCAGGCCAGGAGGCCAGCAATGTGTCGATGTACGTGTGTCTCTTACAGTTGCAGATACCTCCCTCATTTCACTGTGTATGCAAATGCACTGTGACAAATAGCACTAAGGAGCAGTGTTTCCCCTATATGCATTAAGCAGTGTTTCCCCTATATGCATTAAGCAGTGTTTCCCCTATATGCATTAAGCAGTGTTTCCCCTATATGCATTAAGCAGTGTTTCCCCTATATGCATTAAGCAGTGTTTCCCCTATATGCATTAAGCAGTGTTTCCCCTATATGCATTAAGCAGTGTTTCCCCTATATGCATTAAGCAGTGTTTCCCCTATATGCATTAAGCAGTGTTTCCCCTATATGCATTAAGCAGTGTTTCCCCTATATGCATTAAGCAGTGTTTCCCCTATATGCATTAAGCAGTGTTTCCCCTATATGCATTAAGCAGTGTTTCCCCTATATGCATTAAGCAGTGTTTCCCCTATATGCATTAAGCAGTGGCCACTGCTTAAATCTGGCCGCCACAGTATGATTAAAAAAATAATAACATGGACATATCCGTGATTGGCAGGTAATGTGTTAAGTAAGAAGTGTGAGTACTTCCTCCACCGCTGTCTTTTTTGTTATGTCTATACTACTACTACTACTACTACTTGGTCTAATAAAAGTATATTTTCCTAAATCTGAACACAATTCATATCTAAACTATACAGATATGTTCCTGTTCATTACTGTGCACATGCACTATATAAGTCTTTGTGTTTGAGCACAAATATGCATTTTGAGAACACAAATCATTTCGCCACGCATCCTCCCCCACACCTTAAGCTTCTGGCTAGGGGAAACACTGAAGGAGTGTGGACTATATTATATTATAGTTATATATGTACAACATGGCAGCAACAGTACAATCATTACAATAAACAAGCAATGAGAAAAACATGTATGAACTGTACGTGCGTGCGTGCGTGCGTGCGTGCGTGCGTGCGTGCGTGCGTGCGTGCGCGTGCGCGTGTGTGCATTACATGTACAGGTATGTGGTTTGTATTGGTCAGTGGTGTAAAGTAACTAAGTACATTTACTCAAGTATTGTACTTAAGTACACTTTTGATGATGTTTTACTTTACTGGAGTATTTCCCATTTTCTGTACTTTTACTTCTACTCAACTACATCTCAGAGGTAAATATTGTACTTTTACTCTACTACAATTATTTGAAAACTTTAGTTACTTGTTACTTTTCAGATATAAATTATGATATTATAAAACATATATTAACCACTTGTATTTTATACATAGACTATTTGAAAATAGCCGATCAACAAGCTCACAACGCGTCGCGAGCTTGTAGATCTGCTATTTTCAAACATTTTAGTACTTTTACTTTTGGTACATTTTGATACCAATACTTTTACTCAAGTAAATTTTGAATTCCGGACTTTTACTTGTAACAGAGTACTTCTACATTGCAATATTGATACTTTTACTTAAGTAAAACATTTGAGTACTTTTCCCACCACTGGTATTGGTCATTATAAATAGCAACTTTTCAAAGTCCTCTCTGCTGTTCAGCCGCAGAACAAGGACAGAGACACAGCTCTTTTCACCAGCTTTTGTCCAGCTCCGCTTAGCCTCGCTGCCCTGCAGCAGCACACATAAGATAAGATTAGATAAGATAAGATACCATAAGATAAGATAAACCTGTATTGATCCCCGGAGGGACACTCAGGTGTCAACACTGTCACAGTGACAATGAAACACAGGAGGAGTGTTTAGGGAAGAATAGGAGTCAAACTAAGTTAAATAACAAACCATAAAGACTAAATGAAATACTGAGCTGCTGGCTCTAGATGTCTGCACTGGATCTCTGAATCAGAGTTAGTGAATGAGTGAACATAATACAGTTTATCAATAAATGTACAGGGAATATATGAATGAAATGAATATACATCTATTGATAAATACAGTAAGGGATATATACTGTATGTATCAATATTCATTCAATATTCAATATTCACTGTACATTTATTGATACCATTCCATTCCATAGTGAACAAACAGAGTATGGTCACGTATATTAAAGTGTAAAGAACCAGGGAAACCTCTGAACAACATGCTTTATGAAAAACATGCTCAGCCTTTTGTGGTCAAAACAAACACTATAAATAATAACATAACATACTGTGGGTGAACAAGTAACCAACATACAAGCTGCATGTTCTAACTAGCATCTCTCAAAAACGAGTGAAAAGGAGGAATAAAATAAAGGAGGAGTAGGGGTGTAGCCATGTAAGAATCGCGACTCTTACTATTCAAAATCGATTCACAATTTCCAAAAATCTATTCATTGTTTTTGCTGGTTAAAGTTACAGGAGTTTTTACTCTATGGCGTTTGTGATATGAAATGTAAGCTTACCATAATCACAGTAAACATGATCATGTCTTCATTCATATTCAAGGTCTTTAAACGAACTCAGTCACTTTCAGTTCAGCTCAGCTGAGGTGTGTGTGTATCACTGTCCAGCTAGCCTGAGGCTACGAGCTCAATCCATGGTCTTGAAGGGCGGACCCAAACACAGCCGCCCGGATTTGTGCGTGGCTTCCTATTGCTTCACCAATCTAGACGTCTGGCCCGCGACGTCGTCAAATCTGGCCCGCGAGGTGATTTGAAAAAACGGCATTTAATACTACCTCTAATGGAAAAAAAAACGAGAGAGAAAAAAAAAGGCAGAAAGAAATGCCAGCGCCCAGCAGCTCCTTTACTGAGGCTGTCTGGGGGTTGAATACTGGACAAACTTGTTATGTGAGAACAATGACCAAGCCGTGAAGCCACAGCCAAGGTCATTAACATACAGAGGACCATCACCATTCAACTCTACCTGAGAGAACGCTTTTTCAACAGCATCACAAATCCGGTAAAACACCGTTGTATGGAGAAGTATATGTCAGTTGCGTCTCTCGATCATCTGGAGGAGTAGAGAGTGGCTGCATTCCTCCCCACAGCCCGCTCCCCACCTCCCCCCACTTTGTAACCAGTGTTGCTGTTCTAATCTTGAAAACTAGAATCCAGTTGTCAGAGAGGGTGTGACATTAGTAGGATAACCAGCAATAGTTAAGAGACTGCGCAGGGCAAAATAATTAACACCAGCTGTGAACGCTTGACTGTGTGTGTGTGTGTGTGTGTGTGTGTGTGTGTGTGTGTGTGTGTGTGTGTGTGTGTCTCTTTCTGAAATTAAACTGAAAGCAATAACTTCTCCAAAACGAAGGAATGGCAAGAAATAAATAATCCTTTTGCACATCCGTGTTCTGTTCGTTTGTAAACAATGATCTAAATGGGAATTTTATTTCAGCAGCTAGAATGTGACATTTTTTGTCCGTTTTTTGGTGCGCAACACAGCCCTCGTTTAAGTGAATTGCTTTCACCTGCTGTTGCTGTGCGTTGTGTGCGCAACAGGGCATATCTCCGCCAAGCCAGGGTGACCTACCCAGGCCCATGGAATTCATATGCAGGCATAGTAGCCAATTAGAATGAAATCTGCAAAAACTGACTCATATACTGATACAGAACCATATATTGGCTATATATTATCGTTGGAAATCTTGTATGTTCCTTTTTTTTATTATTATTTAAAACAATTTAAAATCGTGAAAATAGCCAAAATTACAACACCAAAGGCCAAGTGGCCTTGCCCCTAAAATGACGAAATTCCAGGCCTGAACTGCAGACATTATATTGCCTTTTGTTAGGCTATTCAATGTTAGTTTTAATTTCTTGAAATCATAATTATTTAATTTGCAATACTTCAACTGTATGGCATGCTAAGGTTTTGATTGTATTATATTACTACACAATAGTAAATAAATAATTCTAAAAATATGCTTTAAATAACTGATCTAAGGATTATAGTTATGATAAGTGTTGCCATAATCATGTAGCTCTACAACAGAGGCATAGCCATGACAGCAATGGTACAAAATAATATTTAAGAAAATTTATATATATATTTTTTAAATAATCATTTTCAGCCATTCGGCCAAGTGTTTCCTATATTCGGTATTCGGTTACGGACAAGAATTTGATATACTGTAGTTATAGCAGTGACTCAGGTGTAGTGGAGTAGAGTAAAAGTACTGGAAATACTCTAGTAAAGTAAAAATACCTCAAATCTTTACTTAGGTACAGTACTTGAGTAAATGTAATTAGTTACTTTACATCACGGTTGTTCTATAAATCTAATTATTTAACCACCCACACACATTACCAGGTATTGTTTAACTTCAAATTGAATTATTCTACTTAAAATGGTTTATTATTATTATTATTATTATTATTATTATTATTATTAATATTAACACATTGACCGCCGGGCCCGTAGTTCTACGGGCCGTTAAATCCAACGGTAAAGCGCCGATCCCGTAGCCTACGGGCTGTGGTGCTTTTCGCGCTAAAAAAATCCGGGTGCACTTTCTGAATTTTTTTGATCCACTTCCGTTTCCGGTTTGATGACCGGAAACGGAATTATTTGGGATCCGGTTTTCACGATCACGTCCGCCCTCGTTCTACAGACGAAACTGAAACTCAATTCTCTTCCTGTAGTTTTTTCTCCTCGCATTTCACTGTTTAACGTAATCCGCTCTAACTACAACATGGATGCCCCGTTTGACACGTGATTTTCACTGGGAGATACAGTGGGATGTCGCGGATGTAAACAGACCGTGTACGGCTCAATCTTAAGGATTTTAACAAGATCTATGGCGACATGAAAAAAACAAAAAAACAACAAAAACACCTTGGCACTGGTGAGAACATTATGAGATTAACCTCTGGCGGTCGATGTGTTAATATTACAAATTGCATTGTTTGTTTTTAATGTCAATAATTAAAGTAGCTATTCTTCTTAATAAATGTAAAAAAATATATGCATAGTTAGTAGCAGTGTCTGAGTGCGTGTGAGCGCGCATGTGCGTCCGCAACTGGTTCCGGCCCCCATCAAGTCACCATTTGACCAATCTGGCCCTCACCCCAAAATGAGTTTGACACCCCTGAGGTAGAGAGTCTGAGTTGAGTTCAGGCTGGTTTGGGAAACTTTAGAGAGAGTCTGCTGTCCTAACTGAAGGAGAAGGTCATCCAACAGCCTGGGAGCCAGGAGGAGTGAGGAGAGTCCAGGTCGCTTAATGTGTGGGATAGGGTGTCATGTCAGAGGGAAGGGAAGGACAGACCTCCTGTGTGTGTTAGCTGAAGACGTGTGTGGAAGGAGGTGTAAAGGAGGCCCTGTGCCCTTGATTGCCTTGTAGGTCATCAACCGTTTTGAATTGGTTGCGGGCAACAACCAGAAGCCACTATTAGTGGGCAGACTACCCCTTCCTCACTCCTCCCATTGTTTACTAGTGTGGTAGCTTATATGTGTCTGTGTTCTCAGTGATTGTTAGTAAACTACATTCACAATGCAGGTTTAGTATAGGGTTTACTGTAAGTGGTTATGGCATTGTTGTTTTGTTTTACAAATGATGAAGCAACCCTCTGTGAGCGAGGTGGGGGGGGAGGAAATAATAGCTGTGCAGACAGAGTGGTGCATGGACAGTAGAAGAACCACAACACAAACAACCAGAGGGCAAAACACACTTCAGACTCAAATATTCTATTAAAACAAGGCTAAACTAAGTCCAGGGAACATCCAACATCCAACATCCAACATCCAACATCTAAGCAGGAGGATAACAAACACAGCAGGCTGTAACAGAATGAAAAGGAACTGAGGAATACAGGTATAACAGAGCAAACAGAAGGATATAAATAAAGAATACAGGTATAACAGAGCAAACAGAAGGATATAAATAAAGCCAAATACATAACGTACCAAAAACACTAATGCTTTAAACTGTTCAAACCGGGAACACATCTTGCGTAACCACTTTATCCATATTTTATACTTTTGGCTATTAAAAAAATAGCAGATATACAAGCTTGAAGCGCAGCACAGGGTGACGCACTATGAGCTTGCAGATCTAGTGTTTTTGAAAAAAAAATTAAGGGAACTCAAATCTTTGCTCCTGGGGGTCCCTGGAACAACATATTTTGAGATGGGGGTCCGCGGCCAAATACATATCATTTTGGGGGTCCTTGACATGAAAAAGTTTGAGAACCACTGATAGCAACATATGTTTTTCAGAAAACTGTTAGGATTTAGAAGATATTTGTAGAATCCCCCTGAAGCAAAGATTTGAGTTAAAATGTTCGCTTAATTTTGTTTTAAATGTATATATATATATATATAGATTTGCACACATTTTCACGATTTTTCAAAAAATATCAGATCTACAAGCTCAGAGCTTGTAGATCTGCTATCTTTGAATACCCAAAGAAATATTAAAATGAAACAGAGTCTTTCCCGGTCTTAATGGGTTAATACGAACTGGCAGACACAGAGGAATATGAGTCCAGCTTTTATCCACTGGTTTCCATGAGGCCTTTGAGCCTCATTGTGCATCATTTCAGCTTGTCATTCATTCAATTCATCTGAGTGATCCGTGTGTCAGTCAATAATCATGTGTAAACACAAGCTGACAGAAATCCAAAGGGTTTTATTATATATTTATTAGTCTGCGTTATACCTTCTGTGATCAGTGGTTTAGTGAAGATGATGTTAAAGAGTCTTGTATCACACAAGACGTCTGGGTTCTATCAGCAATGACAGCTGTCAATCAGACATCGGGCTGTACTACCTGTAGACATGCATCATCATTTCATTGTAAGGTTAGTAAAGTATATAGGACACAGACTTATCCTACATGTTATAGATATCCTCCACACAGACTTATCTACATGTTATAGATATCCCTCCACACAGCTGATTAAAATGAATGATCAGTGTGTTATTATCAAGGCCTGTAGTTGCTAACAAGCATCATGTAATCCTCATAGAGATCCATGTGTCACAGCAGCACACTGTTGGTTCTGACTGGCCCCATTTAGAACTAACCTCACACTAACCTAACGGTCAGAATATTGGGATGTCAGAGTTATGAGTGACTCCACGTTGGGTCCATTTAGGTAATAACTAGATATTTCCTTCATCGTAGGATTTAACAACAACAACAACGTGTCTCTGAAGACCACTGTAACTCCACCTCTATCCTAGTTTATTGTTTATTGTTTATTACGGATCCCATTAGTCCTCACCACAGTGAACACTACTCTTCCTGGGGTCCAAACATTCACACTTTACAATCCAATGAAAACATAATACAATAGATTGGTATTGTATTGATGATTGCTTCTGGGGGGTTCCTGGAAGAAACTTATTTTGAGACGGGGGTCGGCGACCAAATCCATATCATTTAGCGGGGTTAAGTTTGAGAACAACTGATATTACGTTTTTCAGAAAACTGTTAGGATTTAGAAGATATTTTGTAGAATCCCCAGAAGCAGAGATTTGAGTTAAAATGTTTGCTTTAAAAAATCCTGGTTCAGTTGGGTCTATATCTGCACTGAAAATGAGCTCTAAAATGCTCCGGTGACTCAAGAGGTCCATTTAAGTGTGCCAGACAGACAGTGTAAAAGGACAGCCAGTGAATGAAATAGCCACCAACATGCTCCAGCCATTAATTCAGTCACACTTCAGGCATTCAGCAGATCTGCTCTTATCGCAGGTGCCTTATTACCCATCATCCCTGAACTTCTTTAGGACATTTTTTTTACTATTTTTAAAAACATTTTCAAAGACACTTAAGACTCCAGACACCTTTCCACCTCTCATCCAGAGGTGGAAAGTAACTACATTTACTCAAGTACTGTACCTTAAGTACAATTTTGAGGTATTTTTACTTTACTGGAGTATTTCGTTTGTAGATCTGCTATTTACAAATGGCCAAAATATATAGGGCTGACCCTATGTATTTTGGCCATTTGTAAATAGCAGATCTACAAGCGCACAATGCGTCGCGATGCGACACATTGGGAGCTTGTAGATCTGCTATTTTCAAAAGACGTTTATTGAACTTGTGAAATGGGATATTCTGCACAATGAGTACTTTTACTTTTGGTACTTAAAGTATATTTCAATGGCAATACTTTTGTACTTTTACTCAAGTCAATTTTGAATAGTGGATTTTTACTTGTAACAGAGTCATTTTACATTGTGGTATTGATACTTTTACTTAGGTAGAAAATGTGAGTATTTTTTTCCACCACTGCTAACCAAATAACATAACTAGCATCGTTCTGTCTATAATATAATAATATAATAATAATAATAATAAATACAGCAGGAAGTGCTGCAGACTCAAATATAATTTACCACCAAACAATGTCTTAGTTTCTTCACGCCGATCATGTCAGCTGATGTTCTGTAATATAATATCACCCCCCCCTCCCCCCATACTGTGTGCTGCTATATTCTCTGTTCCACACATTCAGCTCATTTCCTGTGGAATCAGTCACATAGTGTCTGGTATCAACAGGATGAGAGCAGCTTCTGTTAGAGGATGAACAGTCTAGTGTGGACTCACACTGATGGGGTTCATGGCTTCTCTCTTTCCGGGAGTCACTAGCAGACAAGATAAGCACCACGGGTATTCAAAGTGGGGGGGGGGGAGAGAGAGAGAGAGAGAGAGAGAGAGAGAGAGAGAGAGAGAGAGAGGGAGAGAGAGAGAGAGAGAGAGAGAGAGAGCATGCTATTTATGTGGCCCCTTTATTGCAAAATTAAGCCATTTTGCAATAAAGGGGCCACAGCCAAGTAGTACTTGTTTTCTCTATGTATGAGTCACCCCATGGAGACTTGAATTCATGGATATTTATTAGTTTTTGTCTCATTCCTAAGACAATAATTTGATGACCGGCAGAGGATCCGGTAGGAGACACAAAGAGTCTCCTTTGTGTCTCCTACCGGAACCTCTGCCTACCGGTCCGCCGGTCATTAAATTATTGACTTAGGAATGAGACAAAAACATCCATGAATTCAAGTCTCATGGGGTGACTAATACATACTGTAGGATTGGGTGAACTATCCCTTTAAGGAAAGGTTTGGCCTGACCCGCAATTCACTGGTTGGTTTTCAGTTGATCATCATGTCAGCATAATGAGTACTTCATATCATATCATATCATATCATATCAGCATAATGAGTACTTCATATCATATCATATCATATCATATCATATCATCCATTGTTCTAATGTTAGTTTTGTGACAACATAAAGCCATGTCCTACTAGCTGTAGGTGTTAAGAGGTGGTGAGTGTGCTACAGAGTGTGTAGCACTGTGTGTACAGTGTGTGTACAGAGTGTGCTACAGAGTGTGCTACAGAGTGTGTAGCACTGTGTGTACAGTGTGTGTACAGAGTGTGCTACAGAGTGTGTACAGAGTGTGCTACAGAGTGTGTAGCACTGTGTGTACAGTGTGTGTGTACGGAGTGTGCTACAGAGTGTGTAGCACTGTGTGTACAGTGTGTGTGTACGGAGTGTGCTACAGAGTGTGTAGCACTGTGTGTACAGTGTGTGTACAGAGTGTGCTACAGAGTGTGTAGCACTGTGTGTACAGTGTGTGTACAGAGTGTGCTACAGAGTGTGTAGCACTGTGTGTACAGTGTGTGTACAGAGTGTGCTACAGAGTGTGTAGCACTGTGTGTACAGTGTGTGTACAGAGTGTGCTACAGAGTGTGCTAGTTAGTACAAGGCATGGATACAGAGGTAAATCCTACTATAAATCACATTCACAGTTCATACACAATGGAATCAATATTACAACAAAGGCGTCTCCGTCATGCAGATCCACTCTGTTCTGGTCATCTCTTAATGCACATTAAACAATCTCACAAGCTCAACTTGTCAGTCACTCTCATGCTCGCTATAGCAGTGGTTCTCAAAAGTGGCGTCTGGGGACCCCCAGGGGTCCTGGAGGGGGTTCCAGGGGGTCCCCAGAGAAATGAGTTTAACCCTACTGCATATACACCAAATAGCCGATCTACAAGTTCTAGTAGATCTGCTATTTTTAAATAGCCACGGTAACACATTTTGCTGGGGACCCCCTGGAACCCCTCCAAGGACCCCTGGGTAAAACTGTGAAATGAAACCAAATGGACCCTCACGGGTCCATTTGGTTTCATTTTACGCTCTCAAGAGTTAAATTATTGTCAAACATCTGCATTACTTAATATACAAGAAGTCTACACAATTAGAGAATGTAGAAGAATTGTTATTTTGTTATCTCTCCTATATGGTCTGTGAGAAGCTCTGAATCTGTTGTAGATATTTGAATAAACAGGATATTCCCCTCCCACTAAAAACACACTCTATCCTAACAGGGGACTGACAGCTACTTTGAGGGAGAAAGGGGGGTCAGTGGGTTGATATCATATTAATAATCATATCATATAAGTCAGACAGCTATACCAGTTTTACACAAACATACAGTAACATAAAGCTGAATGCTTGCTTCCTTAACATCATGCCATATCATATGGTTAGCCTGCTATACCTTATGTTTATGATGGTATGAACATGTCTTCATACCTCCAGTTGAGTTGAACTCTCAGTCCTTCACTTCTTTAACCAGTGACGTCATCTTGGTGGTTGTAATGTTCATGTTGTGTTGAGGTGAAATGTTTGTCCACATCTCTGATAATTATGACTATTAAATGTGTGTCTACTGTAGTCCACCTCTCTGCTGGCTCCATGTGGATAATTATGACTATTAAATGTTTGTTCACATCTCTCTCTGCTATCTTCACATGTTGTGTTGAGGTGAAATGTTTGTTTGTTTACATCTCTTAACAGCTGCTATGCTAGCTAGCTCCACATGGATAATTATGACTATAGGCCTACTACTAGACCCCTTAACAGACCACGTCACACTGCCTCCAAACGTCATACTGGCTCCAAACGTCATACTGGCTCCAAATGAGAGCCATTCTGTCATGTCTCACTAGCCAACACAAAGAGGAGGAAACGAAACAATGACCTGCATCCAGTCTCAATGTTAGTAAACAAAAGAATGATTGGTCTATTAGACCTGAAGGTGGCGCTGCACGCCCAAAATAGCCGGTCTGCACCAGTCAACAGACTGTTGTGAGCTTTATCCATACCTCTATGGCTTTATCTGCTATATTTCAGGTGCGTGATAAAATAAATACCCCTCAGCTATTACTCTCACTACAAGCATTTTGGGGAATTAACTTCCCTTCCCTGAAGGCTAGGAACTCATGTAGTCATTTTACTGGTTCACTACACCAGTGGCTGAGGGGGGAGTACAGAGTTTAAAAATTATGATTATTTTGGGGGGTCCCCTGTTCAAATATGATTATTTTGGGGGGTCCCCAGTTCAAATATAATTATTTGAGGGGGGGTCCCCAGTTCAAATATAATTATTTGAGGGGGGGTCCCCAGTTCGAATATGATTATTTTGGGGGTCCCCAGTTCGAATATGATTATTTTGGGGGGGTCCCCAGTTATGTTGGGGGGTCCCGGCATAAAAAGGTTGAGAACCACTGCACATCTATCTCAGTCACTCCTTCAATTATTGCTAAAGCCATTTAACAGTCATACTTTTGATAAGTAACCTTAAATGCATGTTCCTGTCATTTTTCAGTGATTGCTGGTTTAGGCATGTGGTTCTCAAACTTTTTCACTTGGTCATGTCAAGGACCACCAAATTAATTTGGCCGCGGACCCCCATCTAAAAATATTTTGTGCCAGGGACCCTGTTATTAAAATGTTAATGTTTCAAAAACATTCCAAAATGTTTTCAAGATGTTTAGAAAATAGGCGATCTACAAGCTTGTATTGTCTTTTTTTTTTTTTTACATTGTAGCGTAACTAGCGTTACAGACTGGTTAAAACTGATTTTATAGCTATATCAACTTCAAAAAGAAACTTAAGGAAGCAATAACCTGAAAGGAAATTAAATTAGGCTGTTATTGTCTCCGCCAGGCCGAAAGGCATGACTGTTTTAAACTCAAATGAATCATCCCTGTATTCACATAACCAGCCAATTTCACAGCATATTTCCATTGAGCACACTTCACATTGGCTCCTGTAATATTTTATGAAAGGATTGAAGTGTTTTATCAAAGTGGCGTGGCCGCTGTGTGAGAGATGAGTAGACGCAGCGCATCGGTCAACAACAACAGACATCTAATTCCAGAGCTCGTTCAATTCATCAAAACTTAATTTGTCCTCAGAGGTTGGTAAATGAGACGCTTTCTCAAACAGCAAGTGGTGGACCAAGTACTGAGACCCATCTTTCAATTATAATGTATAACATATACATCATCACTACCAAATTTGATCAGAGTAAAAGTACAAAAGCGTTGTTATTATAATATATGAATGGATAATTTCTGGTCTTGGTTTCTTGCATCGGAGTTGGAGAAAACAAAAATCTATTTGTAACGTTTGATTACCTGCTGTGAACATAGTATCCTAGGTTTTGAAAAATGACATCAAGGCTCTGACATTAAGTATCAAAATTGATTGAGAAACAGTAATTTGAATGGTATCTCAGACATGTATCAATGCCCACACAATTCTGCACTCAGGAAAAGCTTAATCAGAGGCAGCCATTCAGCCCGTTGTCACATTGTTCAGCAGCCCACTCAGGTGATACGGTGTCAAAGACACTTCTTTGTGCATTATTCAGTTTTCAACTTTTCAAAAACAGCAGAATCACTTTCAGTCTAACCTCTCAACAGCTAAAGTGGCTGATAGCTAGAGTTTAGAAATATGACAAGTGGTTTATTCAGTCTAGTTTCATCATGGTATTTATCTCCTCCAGACTCTAAACCAATCAACCATATCTTTATGAACATAACATTGACATAACATTAACATTTTCTCCCCAATGTAGTCATGCCAGTGATTCCCCTTCAGACACATGTCTGTGTTGTTGTCTCTGCCTTTGTGTCCGTCTGACTCTACCTGCCAGTAGAGGAGCGTCCAACGGGAGGACGTAGAGCCTCCGTCCTACTCCTCCCGATAATTGTACAATAATGTTACCCTCTGTACGATGTATGTATATATATATAATATATATATATATAATGTTACCCTCTGTACGATGTACCATCAATAATTAACTCTGTACGATGTACCATCAATAATTTAAAAAATGCCCAAATGTACCATCATTTCCTCATATCACAACAAAGTGAGTGAATTGACTAAACTCCCCTTCATGGCTGCTGCTGATTCAGGATCCGATTTGTCTTTTCAAAATAAGTCAGTAAATCAGTCAATCTGACCCTAGATCTGTACTTGGAGGCATTAAAAACACTGGTCGTGTCTTTCCAGTCTAGTTTCAGGCTTTTATTAAGGTCCAGGAAGTTGCCTGATTCCACTCATGCGTTTTTGTCACGTAAGAGGAGTCTCAAACAAGGTTGTTTATTACACTAAATACACATGTTTTGGTAAATTACATATTTACACGTGTGATTTCTCTTTTTTGTCTGTGTAGATAATTATAGATAGATCATTAGATAGATAATGTTAAGCCTCTGGTACGATAATTTAACATTTCCCATCTGGCAACACTGGTGACAATTATCACCCTCCTCCCGCCCGACTTTCCTCCAATGAACACGGGCCCACTGTGTTCTTCACGTATAGAACACGGGCCCACTGTGTTCTTCACGTATAGAACACGGGCCCACTGTGTTCTTCACGTATAGAACACGGGCCCACTGTGTTCTTCACGTATAGAACACGTATTGATGTTGTTGTCCAGGTACTTGGATGGTTTGCCCGCCGGTCAATGGAGTCTCTATAACCCCTGCAGCATCCATCTCCATCCCCGCCACTATAAAAGAATAAACACAATATCAAACTTATACTTGGCTCTTTCACTGGAACAGGAACCTTGAACCTGAACACACCGCTTGTTGTTTCATTCTATTCCTTTCAGTCTGTTTTTACAGGTGACTTGTTGTCAGAATGCTGAGATATGGTTGGAAGCATTATGGCCGCAACATTGCTGAGCACGTCGACATTTTCAATTACGTGTGGTTTCTGCGTTTGGGTCAAACAGGCTGTCGTTCTCTGGCCTGAAACGTTTGAGTCAAACAGGCTGTCGTTCTCTGGCCTGAAACGTTTGAGTCAAACAGGCTGTCGTTCTCTGGCCTGAAACGTTTGGGTCAAACAGGCTGTCGTTCTCTGGCCTGAAACGTTTGAGTCAAACAGGCTGTCGTTCTCTGGCCTGAAACGTTTGGGTCAAACAGGCTGTCGTTCTCTGGCCTGAAACGTTTGGGTCAAACAGGCTGTCGTTCTCTGGCCTGAAACGTTTGGGTCAAACAGGCTGTCGTTCTCTGGCCTGAAACGTTTGGGTCAAACAGGCTGTCGTTCTCTGGCCTGAAACGTTTGGGTCAAACAGGCTGTCGTTCTCTGGCCTGAAACGTTTGGGTCAAACAGGCTGTCGTTCTCTGGCCTGAAACGTTTGGGTCAAACAGGCTGTCGTTCTCTGCATGGCCTGAAACGTTTGGGTCAAACAGGCTGTCGTTCTCTGGCCTGAAACGTTTGGGTCAAACAGGCTGTCGTTCTCTGGCCTGAAACGTTTGGGTCAAACAGGCTGTCGTTCTCTGGCCTGAAACGTTTGGGTCAAACAGGCTGCCGTTCTCTGGCCTGAAACGTTTGGGTCAAACAGGCTGTCGTTCTCTGGCCTGAAACGTTTGGGTCAAACAGGCTGCCGTTCTCTGGCCTGAAACGTTTGGGTCAAACAGGCTGTCGTTCTCTGGCCTGAAACGTTTGGGTCAAACAGGCTGTCGTTCTCTGGCCTGAAACGTTTGGGTCAAACAGGCTGTCGTTCTCTGGCCTGAAACGTTTGGGTCAAACAGGCTGTCGTTCTCTGGCCTGAAACGTTTAATTGAATGTGATTATTCTGATTGATTGATTGATTGACATTTTCATTGACAAAATACATATTGTTGACGTCGGGCAGAAACCTCTACATATTTCAACTTGTTTATGTGTTTGCCGTAAATTAATGCCCTAAAACAAATAGCAGATCTGTTGTTGGGGTTGGGGGGTAGCAGAGATAAAATAATAAATACATGAACAGACTCTTTGTTGTCACTGTCTTGGTCTGAGACCTCCGTCAGCCCCCCCCCCCCCACAAACACACACACACACACACACACGCCTCTAAGCCGCGGCCCACGGCCACGTCTCTGATGAGGTCTAAGCTCTCCTCTAAGCCCTGGGACATGAAGAGGCCGTTCTGTTGATGACCTCCTCCTCCTCTTCACCTTCACCTTCCTCTTCCTCTTGCTCTCAGGGCTTGAGTGTGTTGTGTGTTCTTCGTCTTTGAGTGTTCTCTCACACTCACACTCACATATATATATGTATATATATATTAATATATATCTGCATATATATAAATATACATTATATGAGCATGTTGTGTGTTCTTCGTTCACTCAAAACCCATCTCTTGGCTCGGACGGCTGGCGTAGCGGTCCGGACTCATAGGCTGCTAATCGAAAGGTACTATACATCCATAACTATACATCCATAACTATACATCCATAACTATACATCCATAACTATACTTACAACTAAAGTTTTCAAGTAACATCTGATGTAGTAGAGTAGCAGTGCAAAGTATCAAAAAAGGAAATACTCAAGTAAAGTAAAGAAAAATACCTCAAAATGATATATAAGTAAAGTACTACTTGAGTAAATGCACTTACCCCTTGCAGACGGCCTCCATCCCTTCCTGCTCGCATGCAGTCAAATGTCTGCCTTTAGTAATGACTGTTTTCCTAGATCAAATGGGGCAGAAAAGTAACTGTTATTGAAAAACATGTCGCATTAGAAACTAATGTGTGTAGCATCTAACTAATGTGTGTGTGTGTGTGTGTGTGTGTGTGTGTGTGTGTGTGTGTGTGTGTGTGTGTGTGTGTGTGTGTGTGTGTGTGTGTGTGTGTGTGTGTGTGTGTGTGCGTGTGTGTGGCAGGCACACACGCTTGAACGCACACACCTCTGTATGCAAAGAATAAAGAGAGAGAACATGATTAGTCATTTCTTTACAGAGAGCAGCAGATACAGAGACGTGACGACTGCATAATTACTGCCTGCCAGGCTGGCTGCCAGGTTGAGGGTCACACTCTGAGATGCAGTGGTGAAAAGTAACTAAATACATGTACTCAAGTACTGTATTTAAGTACAATTTTGAGGTATTTTTTACTATAGAGTATTTCCAATTGTCTATACTTTTACTTCTACTCCACTACATCTCAGAGGCAAATATTGTACTTTTACTCCACTACAATTATTTGAAAACTTTAGTTACTAGTTACTTTGCAGATATACATTATTACATTATAAAACATACATTAACCACTTTAGCCCTATTTTATACCAAGGCTATTTGATACCTAGCCGATCTACAAGCTTGTGAGCTTGTAGATCTGCTATTTTCAAACATTTGAGTACTTTTACTTTTGATTTATGTACATTTTGATACCAATACTTTTGTACTTTTACTCAAGTACATTTTGAATTCCGGACTTTTAAGCTTGTAACAGAGTACTTCTACATTGCAGTATTGATACTTTTACTTCAGTAAAACATTTGAGTACTTTTTCCACCACTGCACTCTGAGACGCCTTTTCCTTCCTTTCAGCTGAAGGACACCGAGCCCACGGCTGGGTTTGATATTATGGACATTACAATACAAGGCCGAGAGCAAGAATTGTGCCCATTCTTTGATCAAAGTCCCCCGAGACCCCTGAGACCCCTGAGACCCCCGAGACCCCTGGACAGATAACATTTTGCCTGCTGGAAGGCGTTCTTCTCTAATCTGAATAACTATTGGACATCTTAGTTATGCGCGGTTCCTTTTGTTACATAATTGCCACCTAATTCAGCGGCGCCAATGCGCGGGGTATGTAAATGTCATGCTTCTCTCTCGGTCCACCTTTTATACCTTTTATACCTTTTATACCTGAGGGACATTACTATGTAGGAGTGTCTAAAAGGCCAACATACGGCACACATAATGGAGAAATGGAAAAAGCCGCTGATTAGCATGGAGATCAAAAGTTGTAGCTGTAACAGGCCACATCCCCACTGTGATTCCCACGGGACCCCCAGACTCTCTCTCTGCTGCAAACCGTCCAAAACAAACACCGTGGGTGGGCTCACGCAGAGCCCCCCCCCCCCCCCCCCCCCCGCAACAACACAGGTTTACATGTTTCATAAATATGAGAGCATAAAAGATGTATGATACATCTACTCTGCATAATGAATATGTCTCTCTCCTCAAGGTCATCTGTCTGTCGCCATGAATGAACCGTGTGGGCGTGGCCATGAAGCCTGCTGTCTCAACTCTGCCAGGAACAGTGGTGGGAGAAGTACTGACATGTTTTACTTAAGTAAGAAGTATCAATACCACAAAGTAAGAAATACTCTGTAACAAGTAAAAGTCCGGAATTCAATACTTACTTCGCTTTGCGACGCGTTGTGAGCTTGTACATCGGCTATTTTCAAATAGCCAAAGTAGGCTACAGTTTTCAAATAATTGTAGTGGAGTAAAAATATGTTTTTTGTCTCTGAGATGTAGTGGAGTAGAAGTAAAAGTACGGAAAATTGGAAATACTTGAGTAAAGTCAAATAAAATACCTCAAAATTTTGCTTAAGTACAGTACTTGAGTAAATGTACTTGGTATAGAATGTGGCCAGGAACATCGCATTCACACTGGATCACTCGGCTCGCCGTCGTCACTCATAGAATCTCATTGCATCTGCTTGCCGAAGGCATCGGCAATATTTTGACAGCATGAGAAGACAGCAGTGTTTAGGGCTCACACACACACACACACACACACACACACACACACACACACACACACACACACACACACACACACACACACACACACACACACACACACACACACACACACACACACACACACACACACACACACACACACACACACACACACCCTTAGTTTCCTGATGCAATTGTTGCATGGCGCACCTCCAGTGGTGTAAAGTAACTAAGTACATTTACTCAAGTACTGTACTTAAGTACAATTTTGAGGTACTTTTACTTTACTGGAGTATTTCCAATTGTCTATATATACTTTTACTTCTACTCCACTACATCTCAGAGGCAAATATTGTACTTTTACTCCACTACAAATATTTGAAAACTTCAGTTACTAGTTACTTTGCATATATAAATTATTACATTATAAAACATACATTAACCACTTTTCTATTTTATACCGAGGCTAGTTGAAAATAGCAGATCTACAAGCTTGTAGATCTGCTATTTTCAAACATTTTAGTCCTTTTACTTCTGGTACTTTAAGTACATTTTGATATACCAATACTTATGCACTTTTAGTAATTTAGTAATTCCGGACTTTTACTTGTAACAGAGTATTTCTACATTGCATTATTGATACTTTTACTTAAGTAAATCATGTCAGTACTTTTTCCACCACATGGCTCACCTCATAGATGGATGTCATGATGGATGTCATGATGGATGTCATGATGGATGTCATGATGGATGTCATGATGGATGTCATGATGGATGTCATGATGGATGTCATGATGTCATGCAGATGGATGTCATGATGGATGTCATGATGGATGTCATGATGGATGTCATGATGTCATGCAGATGGATGTCATGATGGATGTCATGATGGATGTCATGATGGATGTCATGATGGATGTCATGATGTCATGCAGATGGATGTCATGATGGATGTCATGATGGATGTCATGATGGATGTCATGATGGATGTCATGATGGATGTCATGATGTCATGCAGATGGATGTGTTTCTGTGCCCTGCTGACACTCTGCCACCGGCCGGCGGAAAAAGGGGCTCAGCGCCCCTTGACCACCATCGCCCACGCTGTGGGGCCACGCTGTGGGGCCACGCTGTGGGGCCACGCCGTGGGGCCACGCCGTGGGGCCACGCCGTGGGTGGGTCACGCTGTGGGGCCACGCTGTGGGGCCACGCTGTGGGGCCACGCTGTGGGGTCACGCCGTGGGTGGGTCACGCTGTGGGGCCACGCTGTGGGGCCACGCTGTGGGCCCGTCACGCTGTGGGCCCGTCACTGAGACTTCTTCTAAATGGTTGCTGTCTGTCGGGGGGGGGGGGGGCAGAGACCTCGTATCTCCATGTTTCAACTTTCAACTTTTTTTTCTCTCCGTAAATGAATGTCTCTTCATCATACTAGAGTGTTACACAAACGTAGTGAAAATAGCAGATCTACAAGCTCACAACGCGACGTGTTGTGAGCTTGAGGATCGGTCATTTTAACTAGTTTTACTCTTTTTTTTAATATGCTAAAGGGATAGTTCACCCAAAAATCTTTTGGTCACCCCGTGGAGACTTGAATTCATGGATATTATTTAGTTTTTGTCTCATTCCTAAAACAATAATGTGTCACATTATTGGCTTAAGAATGAGACACAGGGGCGTCCGCTGGCCTAGCGGTCCAGGCTCATACAGAACCACATTGAGTCACCCCCCCATCCCCCCCATCTCTCTCCTCATTTCCTGTCAGCCTACTGTCCATCAATAAAGAATGATACACAAACTAAAACAATATCTCCATGGCTCCGTGACTAATCCATAGAAAAAAAGTCATTTTCGGGGTGAACTATCCCTAAAAGGTAGGGTGTGGGTACATACAAGGTTTCCACGGTGACGGTGATGAAACAGTCTCTAATGAGTCATAACTTCCAGAGCCCATCCTGTCCAGCGTTGGACGTGAGTTATGTGTTGATGTGTTGCTTATGAGAGCAGCTGCCAAGAATCATTAGGCAAGATAATTATTGCCTTCTTCTCTCAGGGATCATCTCTCGTTCCACTTGGCTCTGAAAGTGAACACTGAGATGGTTGGGGGTGCAGAGACACGCTCATTTCCTCCATCCTGTGCCCCCCCACCCCCCCCCCCCCCGCTCACGTCTTCATCTTTTGAACAGTTCTGCCCAGAACGGAGCCTCGGGCCAGATTGGACATCTCTCCTCATCTCTCCTCAAGGTCTGTTCCGGACCGCCAGATGGTCAAAGGAGATGAAGTATTCACTAATATTATATATTATTATATTATTATAAGTATTCACTAATTCAACATCATGCAATCAGGGTATTGGGAGAACCTGCACACTAAAGGGCATGACATCATTACATTACATTACATTACATTACATTACATGCAGACGTGCATCCAACATAGGTAGGCAAGAAAACTACTAATCACCAGAAGTCTGAAGTGCATTCTCTTCTAAAACAAGCAACTAATAGCATACCTAGTGCTATAAGGGAGAAGTGCAATATATCAGCTACATACTGTCTTAAACAGATGAGACAAATAGGAAGATCAAATGAGCACGAGCTAAAACTAATAAGTGTATCAAATAAACAAGATCCAATAAGACAAAGAGCTCGTACAAATAATTGACAACAAGTAGGCCAGGCTGAGAGGAAAGGGTCAGGCTAGTGTTTCCTGAAGAGGAAGAGGAAGGGTCAGGCTAGTGTTTCCTGAAGAGGAAGAGGAAGGGTCAGGCTAGTGTTTCCTGAAGAGGAAGAGGAAAGGTCAGGCTAGTGTTTCCTGAAGAGGTGAGTTTTCATCAGTGTATGATGAACTGATTGGTGCCGTCTAGACGCACAGCCTTTGCACAAAATAACTTTTCAGTTCAAGGAAGCGCAATTTGTAACAATCTACCCCCTAACATAAGAGAGAGTCCATCCTTTACATATTTTAAGGTCCAACTAAAAGGATGGATCATATGGACAATAACAAAAATATATATATTTTTTTAAATGTAGGTTTGTTTCTTTTAATTTTTGAAATAGGGCTGAAGTGGTTAAACTGTTTCAAATCCCTGCCTCTGGTTTTGATACCCCCCCCCCCCCCCCCCCCCCTCAGCTCATTCATGAAAAAGTGCTCCTCGGAGCACAGGTCTCCACCAGGTCAGGTAGGTTGTTGTGGTTATTGGTGCTATAACAGGCCAATGTGAAAAGGGTGGCATTTCTTCCTCGGCCTAGTGGGAATGTGCGTGTAAATTCCCACGCTGCGTTCATGATTTGAGACATTTTGTTCAAAACGGAGCACTCCTGAAAACTTTGGAAGAAATATCAGACAGATCCGTCTTGATCACATGACTATAGAGATACTGTGTACCGATTTGCGTGATGTTTCGATAATATCTGTAGGAGTAAAATGGGTTTTGCACAAATCGGCCTCCTGGTGGCGCTATAACAGGCCCATGTGAAGAATTTGGGGCAGAAGTTCTGAATTGGCATCCAGGGAGTGTGTGTGCACAGTTTGGCTAGCCTGGGATCCAGCCTGCTTCACTAGGTTTGCGGGGCGGGACAAAAACACCAGTGTGATCGTTGTGATTCGTGATTCGTTTGAACAACATTCAATCAGCAACGACGTTGCCTAGGTAACTTATGTAGTTCCTGTAGTTCTGCAAAACGAGTAAAAAAAATCCACCGAACGTAGTGAAGCAGGCTGGATCCCAGGCTACAGTTTCACAGCGACCGGGCCAACGGTGCCGGAGATTAGCTGCTCGCAGACACACGGACGGACACACGGACGGACACACGGACGGACGGACGGACAGGGGGTAAAACATACTCTGCCACGCCTTTAGGCCTGGTGGAGACAATGAAAGACCTTTTCTGCAATGCAACATTTTGAAGACAGGGACAGGCTGTGGTACAAAGTGCTGGAGACATTTTGAGTGTTTGAGTGCTGAATCCAAGGTTTTGAAATGGTAGAACAGACGCGTGAAAATATGTCTGTGAAGCAAACTGTGGCAACAGAGCACACAGGAAGAAAGAGATCAGACTTTATCTTGTTTGCATATAAAATCCTTCATTAAAAGATCCAAGGCTGAACAAAGTTTTAGTCCACATCGTCAGTGCAAGCGCCCATAATATTTATTATGGCTCAGACCCGTCCATAATATTTATTATGGCTCAGACCCGTCCATAATATTTATTATGGCTCAGACCCGTCCAGATAATTTGTGTTCTTGAAAATCAAAATCAACGTTTGATACCATCATTATTAGGGGTGTAACGATTACATTTTAACAGCGATACGATGCACATGCACGATACATGGTTGACGATACATATGGACGATATTGGTTCATTCATTGGCGATACCAATGATTTAAAATCGATACAGTAACTATTTAGCATAAAATAAACTGTGTGTAACATAACGAAAAAACATCACATGGATGCACCTGGGACGTATCATCAGTGTTGTAGCCTGGGGTAATAGGATGTTTCGGGTCTCGCAACATACACCCTCGCCCAGGTGACCCAGCCAGGGTTGATCAAGCCCCGACTTACGTCCCAGGTAGCTACCCACGGTCAGTCCTAAATAGGGAAAGACAGGGCCACTCAATACGCTTGTCCGAAACTACTCTGCCAGGAATGGGGGAGAGGAGAGGCTCTGGTACGTGGAGGGACTAGGCTCTGTGGGTGGCCTCCTGGCCGGGCTCCTCCTCCGTCTCACCAGGTCCAGGACCTGAGCGCTGCACCAGACTCCCCCGCTCCAAACATTTCATTCTGGTGTGCTGGTGTCTTGGCCCGTGGTGGTACTGCAGGCTCCCTTTGCGACTAACATAAGATAGTGCAGGTTATTTAAGGGAAACATTTATTATTATGGATATAAATAAGTAAACACAGGGATTATCTGGCAAATACATGGACACTGTATTTTGAACGCAATTATATTTTGGACAAACTTGACATGAACACAGAGATTTCATTTACTCAAGTACTGTACTTAAGTACAATTTTGAGGTACTTTTACTCTCCTGGAGCATTTCCAAATGTTTGTACTTTTACTTCTACTCCACTACATCTCAGAGGCAAATGTTGTACTTTTACTCCACTACAATTATTTTAAAACTTTAGTTACTTTGTAGATTTTGATTATTATTACAAAACACATATTAACCACTTCAGCTCAAGTGAATTTTTAATTCTGGACTTTTACTTAACAGCGTAACAACGTAACAGAGTATATCGCAGTATTGATACTTTTACTTAAGTAAAAAATGTGAGTACTTTTTCCACCACTGGTTGGATCGTTGAAATTAAAATCGACGCGTCGATACAGTTACTGTATTGTTACAGCCCTACATCATTATGTAATGCAGGGGTCTTCAACCTTTTCAGGCCAGGGACCCCCAAACTGTTGGGGAGATGGAGCAGGGACCTACCTCGTAGGGTAGGGGTGGCTACCATATACATTGTATACATGTATAAAATTGTGTTTTATATGTCTAAACATGAAAAAATGGTTGCCTGCTCCAACGCACCTGTCCCAGTAGTTGTGCAAAAAGGACCTTTCTCTACAAAATATGTATAAACATACCATGTTATTGTGCATTGTGCCTCCATTTATCTGTTTGCGAAAATATGGTGGATTCATGTTATGTTTAAAGATAATTTGACATTTTTGGGGAAACAAAGTTTTTAAAGTTTTTTAACACATTGGGTGCCAGCATTTTTTCATAACAACTTACGTTGGGTGCCAGCATTCTCCCCATTGACTGCGCTTTGCTGTTTAAAGCTCTAGACTCCACGAGGAGCAAATCCATGTAAAAAAAAACATCCATTCATGTTGCGCGATGACCCTGGCTACAACCTGGAACGATAACATTTCACTCGCGAGTTACAATGGGGGGGGATCGCGCATCGCGCATGACCGGTTTTCCCCACCGGAAACAGATTCGGAGATATAGGTGTTTTAAAGAAGGAAATAGACAGGAAGTGGATGGCAGCCATGTTTTTGTTTTTCCGGTGATCTATCTGGCCTATCCTTCTCAAGATCACAATGGGTACTCCCAGAGCTGCTCTAGCCCCGCCCGTGTGGAGAAAAACGAAAAAAACAAAAAGACATATTTCACGGTCTGGACCGTGTTCGGCACCGGACCGCTACTCTGCGCAAACACGGTTCAGACCGTGTTTGGCACCCGATGTGTTAAAACAAAAATATTGTTTAATCAAACAACAATTTTGCGGACCCCCTGCAGTACCTCCACGGACCCCCTAGGGGTCGCGGACCCCCTGTTGAAGACCTCTGTTGTGCATTATTATGTTACTGTATCGTTACACCCTTACATCATTATGTGGTGCATTATTATAGAACACTAAAGAATGACTAAGGATGTGTGTGTGTTCATTATGTAGTGCATTATTATAGAACACTAAAGAATGACTGAGGATGTGTGTGTGTTCATTATGTAGTGCATTATCATAGAACACTAAAGAATGACTAAGGATGTGTGTGTGTTCATTATGTAGTGCATTATTATAGAACACTAAAGAATGACTAAGGATGTGTGTGTGTTCATTATGTAGTGCATTATTATAGAACACTAAAGAATGACTGAGGATGTGTGTGTGTTCATTATGTAGTGCATTATTATAGAACACTAAAGAATGACTGAGGATGTGTGTGTGTTCATTATGTAGTGCATTATTATAGAACACTAAAGAATGACTAAGGATGTGTGTGTGTTCAGGTGGTTTTAAGAGCATTAGGCTATATCTGACATAAGGGAATAAAACATATTTGGTATAAATTGTCCATCTCAGTCGTGGTTCTCAAATTGGGGTCTGGGGACCCCCAGGGGTCATTGAGGGAGTTCCATTGGGGTCTCCAGCTAAATGATTGATAGTAAACTAAAACTAAAACTAAAAGGACCCTTACATGTCTGTCTGGAACTCTGAGAGTGTATAAGTGGAACCAAATAGGCCCTTAGAGGTCTGTAAACTCTGAGAATGAATGTACAAGTGGAACCAAATGGACCCCGAATTCTCTGTGAGCTATGACACAACAAGGTTACTCTAACTATTAACACTAGCCCATACCCGGTCGGGGACACGACCCACCCAAGACGCGCACCCAAGACAGAGGTTACTCAAATTATATGTAAGATTATATGTAAGATAGGTAGGGATATTTATTACACCAAAAAACTATGTCTCTCAATGCAGTATAAAATAAAGAATAAAATAAAAAGGATTCAAAATGTGAATAAACAGAATATGACAATTTCGTCAACAAATAAAAACTAGACTAAAATGTTAGTGAGGGATCTAGTGGAGAAGAGATCCAGTAGAACTAAAAGACAAGTCATTTTATGTTTGATTGCCCACGGGTGTTGCGCTCTGAAAATAGCAGATCTACAAGCTCACAACGTGTGTGAGCTTGTAGATCGGCTATTTTCAGCATGCAACCAAGTGTAAAATCAGGCATTATGACGTCATCAAGGCACCGCCACAATACATTATAGTCGACTAAATCAACTGTAGATTTAGTTGACTAAAACTAGACAAAATCTAAAACAGTTCAGGTGACTAAAAAAATACTAAAACTAAATGGAATTTCATTCAAAAAACTAAATCAAAATTTGCTGACAAAAGCAACACTACTCAGTACAGCTCACAAGTGCAGGGATAATGTTATATTATATTATATATAATGTTAATGGTATAGGACACAGGGATAATGTTAGAATGGTGAGGGGTAGCTTAGGACACACAGGTTCAAATACGGGGTAAAAGAGGAAAGTGACATAGTGCAGTTTTAAGATCATTCATGTTGAATAATATATCAATATCAAATAAATAACCAAAATTAAAATAGACTGTGTTATGCCTTCTTTTTTTTTGCCTATATACAAAATATTGTCCTGGGGAGGTGGGGGGGGGTGGGGTGGGGTGGGGTGGTCCTTAAGGATCGTTCGTATTATGCTAGTGGTCCAAAGCTTGAAAAAGGGTTGAGAACCACTGTTCTAGACCAGTGGTTGCAAATTGTCAAATAATATAAGAAAATGGCAAAAATTGTGAAAATAGCTGATCTACAAGCTCACAGTGCGAGGCGTTGTGAGCTTGTAGATCCTCCTACATTTCCAAGTGCTTATCAGGGTGGGGGGGGGGGGGTCTCCAGACCAAAAATTATTCTTTTTTGGGGGTCTATGTTGTCTTTAGTAGTCTCTAGAACAACCTATTCAGGCCGTGACCCTCCAAAATAATCATATTTGAACTGGGGCGCCCTACAGCAGAGTAGCCTTGTCTATAGCCTATCATTCCGGCCATGAGAGAGAGATAGGCCTACAGCTTGCAGCGCATCGGTGACAATTCCACAGGCCTGGTTATCCCAGCTCACCTAGAATGGAGCCGTTCATTTACAGTGCTTAGGTATAGGAACAGCAGCAAACTAACAGATACAGAGGAAGCACCGCTGAACCATCCACTGAACAGAAGGGAATGGTGTGACTGCCATCACATGGACAAGGAGAGAACATTCATTCTCTCTCCTCTCATCCGTTCCCCCATGTTCACACACACACACACACACACACACACACACACACACACACACACACACACACACACACACACACACACACACACACACACACACACACACACACACACACACACACACACACACACACACACACACACACACACACACACACAGTGAGGACTAAGGCTAGGTAACACACACAGTCTAAAAAACAGAAGTTATTCTGTGTCCGTTACATTTATCTTACAGGTCGGGTAGTAATTCCACCGAGTGTTTTTTTTTCCTGGTTGTGTATAATGAAGGAGTGTGATGGTGCTTCATCACTGTGAGAGGAGAGCATCCTCCTCATCCTCCAACATTAGCTCACATATAATGAGGGTTACACAGAGGACGGGGGGGGGACGGGGGGGGGGCGGGATGATAAAAGACCCCAGAGTGCGTCGGCGACACCACATCGGTCATTAGCACCCCGGCTCACTTTGCCCTTTCATATATTTCTAAATAAGTGCCTCGCCGAGGGTTTAACGGACCACCTAATCTGCCTACTTAGAGGTGCCGAGGCAGTGCGGAGGAAAACCTACAGCCCCGGAGAGTCGGCCCAGGTGACTGAACCTGCTGCTAATCACAGAGGCTCTGACAGGCCTTCATATCACTCATTATTACATTATTATATATCATTATTACTGCAGAGAAGTGGTGGACAAAGTAGGCTACTCAATGCCAGCCCAGTACTCTAGTCAAAGTATAGATTCTACATAAAAATATAGGCCTATTACTCAACTGTAGGCTTCTCCAAGTGAAGGTTGTTCACTTCAGTCAAACCTCTCCCTCCGTTGTATAGCTCTGAGATGAGGTTCCACATTACTAGGTGCCTGTGGGGGAGGGGGGGGGGGGGGGGGGCAGCATGATTCTTACCCTTTTCCGCACACCGTTTCCAAAAAGTTAAGGTCGTCCCCCCTGCTCTCAGATGTTTTAACCTTTAGCGGTCAAGAACATCTAAATGTATTTACTTATTTAGTCAGCCTGTGGCCAGTCAACCCTCGTCCGCATGCGCAGTGCTGCTCCCATAAGATTGCATTGTGAAAACATGCCACAGGCTGAATTAACAAAGTGTTTCAACCCCGTCGGTTAGATTTTATTGAGGGCTAAAATGTAAAACATCTGAGAGCAGGGATACGATGTGCGGAAAAGAGAAACAGTCATGCATAGTGGAAAATATTCACCGGTGTGTGTGTCCCCCCCCACACACACACACACACACACACACACACACACACACACACACACACACACACACACACACACACACACACACAGGCACCTAGTAATGTGGAACCTCATCTCAGACCTACAGCGGAGGGAGAGGTTCCTTCAGTCAATAGCCTAACCCAGTGGTTCTCAAACCTTTTGGAGTCAAGGACTCCGAAATGTATACAGTATGCATTTGGCCGAGGACCCCCATCTGAAAATGTTTTGCCAGGGACCCCCAGAAAAGAACTATATGTTTAAAAAAAGATTATTTAAAAAAATATATTTTTTTCAAAAATAGCAGATGTACAACAAGCTCCTTTAGATTAGCCAATATAAACATGGATAAAGTGGTTTAAATGGAGTTTGAGTTGCAATTTATCTTGTTGGACTATAAAGCTCCATCCACGATATTTAGCTGTCTTTGATTTGTGACACCAGTGTCTTTATAAAACCCCACATCCATGACACCAGTGTCTTTATAAAACCCCACATCCATGACACCTGTGTCTTTATAAAACCCCACATCCATGACACCTGTGTCTTTATAAAACCCCACATCCATGACACCTGTGTCTTTATAAAACCCCACATCCATGACAGCTGCTTGACACCAGTGTCTTTCCACACTTTTATTTTGAATAGAATAAGTAGCACTAATTTTATAACTTTTAAGAATTCATGTAGCGTGTGGGACAGTGTGTGGGACAGTGTGTGGGACAGAGTGTGGGACAGTGTGTGGGACAGAGTGTGGGACAGAGTGTGGGACAGAGTGTGGGACAGAGTGGGACAGAGTGTGGGACAGTGTGTGGGACAGAGTGTGGGACAGAGTGTGGGACAGTGTGTGGGACAGAGTGTGGGACAGTGTGTGGGACAGAGTGTGGGACAGCGTGTGGGACAGAGTGTGGGACAGTGTGTGGGACAGAGTGTGGGACAGTGTGTGGGACAGAGTGTGGGACAGCGTGTGGGACAGAGTGTGGGACAGAGTGTGGGACAGTGTGTGGGACAGCGTGTGGGACAGTGTGTGGGACAGTGTGTGGGACAGAGTGTGGGACAGCGTGTGGGACAGAGTGTGGGACAGTGTGTGGGACAGAGTGTGGGACAGAGTGTGGGACAGTGTGTGGGACAGTGTGTGGGACAGCGTGTGGGACAGTGTGTGGGACAGTGTGTGGGACAGTGTGTGGGACAGAGTGTGGGACAGTGTGTGGGACAGAGTGTGGGACAGTGTGGGACAGAGTGTGGGACAGTGTGTGGGACAGAGTGTGGGACAGTGTGTGGGACAGCGTGGGACAGTGTGTGGGACAGTGTGTGGGACAGAGTGTGGGACAGTGTGTGGGACAGAGTGTGGGACAGAGTGTGGGACAGCCCGGTCAATATCTGAAACACATCCTCAGAATAAGCCATCATTTAAAAAAACAAAAAATCTATTTATTTAGCCTTGAGACAGTAGAGATTAAATCCTGACAAAATAACAGCCTCATCGATTGGAAGGAGCTGCGTCTCAGAAATACAAATACCAAATGACAAGCTTGAATAATACCCTCTCTGTCAGCGTGGAAACCTCATTATGTACCTTTTGATACTTTTCAGGATTCAAACAAAAAAAGTAGCAAAAAGTAGCAAATCTATAAAAGGCAGCTTTTGTGTGACGCTGTAGTGTGATCAAATCATTCATTTATGAAAAAACACAACAAGTTAGAAGGTGGAGATCAGAGGTTTCCGCCCGACAACAACAATATAATTCTGCCATTATGTTTTTCATTTGGAAATATGCCACTAGGCCTACTATATTATTATTATTATTATTATTATATATATTTATATCCCCAAGACTATGAATGGATTATCTGTGAGGACATTAAACCATTCAATCAGAGAACGCTTGTTTTAGAAGAGAATGAACTTAAGACTTCTGGTGATTAGTAGTTTCCTTCCCTACCTAAGACTGTAATGTAATGTAATGTAATGTAATGTAATGTAATGTAATGTAATCAGTGTCATTGTAGATTCTAGAACCATTATTTTATACTTTGGCAATTCAAAAATAGCAGATCTACACAAGCTTGTAGATCTGCTATTTTTGAAAAATCTTGAGCATTTGTGCAAGTCTTTAAACAACACAATTTTTTTAAAACAACATTTTCAACTCAAATCTTTGCATCTGGGGGGTCCCTGGAACAAACATATTTAGAGATGGCCCCCTCTGTGGCGAAATACATATCATTCTGGGAGATCCTTGACATGAAAAAGTTTTAGAACCACTGATTGGGTGATGAACCACCAATGAACCACCAAAATATATATCTATTTAGAAGCAATAAGCGACTTATAATTCTATTCCCTCCCCTGAGTTCTCTAATGTATGCTATAGCCTATTGGTGTATCTTATTGTAGTTCTCTAATGTATCGCTATAGCCTATTGGTGTATCTTATTGTAGTTCTCTAATGCTATAGCCTATTGGTGTATCTTATTGTAGTTCTCTAATGTATGCTATAGCCTATTGGTGTATCTTATTGTAGTTCTCTAATGTATGCTATAGCCTATTGGTGTATCTTACTGTAGTTCTCTAATGTATGCTATAGAGCACAGAAGTCTGACATAATTTACACATCCTAGGTTTGTCTACCTGGTTCGCGGTTTTCCATGCACCCCCATTCTGAATCCCCATAGACGTGTTTAATATCGCGTCAAATAAGAACTGTGTTCCAAAAATAAACAAATGACCCCGACCGTTTGACTCTTATGGATATGAAGCATCAACTGACGGTGAGAAAACGATAATGTTACTTCTGCCGAATTAGTAACATTTTCGCCAGAAACAGACTGTATCAAATATGAGTGACTGACTATCATAAACGATACAGAGCCTCCTCCCTGACAATATCGCCCAGACAGTTTGTTTATTTTTGGACCACAATTCTTATATGAGACGATTCTAAGATGACCGAATGTTATTCTCCATAGAGAAATGACTTTACGACCCAGAGGATGAACGAGTGACGTCAGGACTTCTGTACTCTATAGCCTATTGGTGTATCTTATTGTAGCTCTACTTTTATCACCCTGTATCTGTAACTCTAACTGCTGTGCTGCCTCTTGGTTTCTGGACTTGACGTGAATTTTTTTTAATAGATTTGTGAATAATCGTCTGATTAACCATATGACCCTAACATTGAACAATGGTGGTGTACAAAAATAGTGAAAATATCAGATCTACAAGCTCACAACACCTGCATTGATAGCAGTGGAGGTAAAAGTACACACATTCTATCAATACTGCAATATAGAAATACTCTGTTACAAGTAAAAGTCCGGAATTCAAAATGTACTCGAGTAAAAGCACAAAAAGTATTGGCATCAAAATGTAATTAAAGTACCAAAAGTAAAAGTACTCATTATGCAGAATGTCCCATTTCACGTTTTCAAATGTATAGAAATATTTTGAAAATAGCAGATCTACAAGCTCACCATGTGTCGCAACGCATTGTGAGCTTGTAGATCGGCTATTTTCAAATGTATATAGCGCTGAAGTGGTTAATGTATGTTTCTTTTAACTAGTTTTTTGAGTGTAAATGAAAGTGTTTCCATTGGAACACATGGTCCCATTAACAACACATATGGTTCTTTTATTTTCCATTTCCTTCAGGTTTCTGCCCGACGACAACAACCGTATATGGGCTTTGGATGGAGCTGTAAGTCCACTCTTCATCATCATCATCATCATCCTCCTCATGGTCAATCCCCAGGCAGGGCAGACAATCTGTGACAATAAAGCCACTAAAGCTTCATCTTGTGGCTGACATTATTACACCATTCCTCTTCAAATAGAAGAGAGAGCCGGTAAGGCCAATAAAGAAATGCCGACAGTACATCTCTGTCACACATGTATGAAGGGGAAAAAAGGCCATGTAGGTACTTGTTGGAACACCAACAGCGGTACGATCGATGCAAAGCCAATAGCCAGTGAGTTACTTTACTAAATTGGACATAAAATGCCCAAGCAGTAGAAAACAGGCCAGTGGACACATGATGTCTAAATGACTCAGTAGCCTCTATAACTGCATCACGTCTATATGGCATCAGTTATGGAAAAAGTACTCAAATGTTTTAACCATTTAGACCTGAGGCCCATTCTAAAACACCTTCTACATCCTGACCTCAGTTTTCTGAAAAACTTCAAATATTTATTTAAAATTACAAAAACAATATGTTGCTATATACTGAACACATATATATATATATATAATATACTGTACACATGGCCACAGGAAGGGTAGTGCGAGCGGTGCGGCCGCACAGGGCGGGGCTCCCCCAAGAGTTATACAAATAAATAACCCGAAAAAAACCACCAAAAACTCGGAAATATCCGCCCAAAACCGCAAAAAAAAAACTTGCGAGCACGCTTCGCGCGCGCGAGGAGGGAGCGCGCTCGCGACTTCGCACAGGGCCCACACAGGGCCTTCACACAGGGCCCCACAGGGCCTTCACACAGGGCCTTCACACAGGGCCTTCACACAGGACCTTCACACAGGGCCTTCACACAGGGCCCCACAGGGCCTTCACACAGGGCCTTCACACAGGGCCTTCACACAGGGCCTTCACACAGGGCCTTCACACAGGGCCTTCACACAGGACCTTCACACAGGGCCTTCACACAGGGCCCCACAGGGCCTTCACACAGGGCCTTCACACAGGGCCTTCACACAGGACCTTCACACAGGGCCTTCACACAGGGCCCCACAGGGCCTTCACACAGGGCCTTCACACAGGGCCTTCACACAGGGCCTTCACACAGGGCCTTCACACAGGGCCTTCACACAGGACCTTCACACAGGGCCTTCACACAGGACCTTCACACAGGGCCTTCACACAGGGCCCCACAGGGCCTTCACACAGGGCCTTCACACAGGGCCTTCACACAGGGCCTTCACACAGGGCCTTCACACAGGGCCCCACAGGGCCTTCACACAGGGCCTTCACACAGGGCCTTCACACAGGGCCTTCACACAGGGCCTTCACACAAGGCCTTCACACAGGGCCTTCACACAGGGCCTTCACACAGGGCCTTCACACAGGGCCTTCACACAGGGCCCCACAGGGCCTTCACACAGGGCCTTCACACAGGGCCCCACAGGGCCTTCACACAGGCCTTCGCACAGGGCCTTCACACAGGGCCTTCACACAGGGCCTTCACACAGGGCCTTCACACAGGGCCCCACAGGGCCTTCACACAGGGCCTTCACACAGGGCCCCACAGGGCCTTCACACAAGGCCTTCACACAGGGCCTTCACACAGGGCCTTCACACAGGACCTTCACACAAGGCCTTCGCACAGGACCTTCACACAAGGCCTTCGCACAGGACCTTCACACAAGGCCTTCGCACAGGGCCTTCACACAAGGCCTTCGCACAGGGCCTTCACACAAGGCCTTCGCACAGGGCCTTCACACAAGGCCTTCGCACAGGGCCCCACAGGGCCTTCACACAGGGCCTTCACACAGGGCCTTCACACAGGGCCTTCACACAGGGCCTTCACACAGGGCATTTCTCCCAGACGGCTCTGACTGTCCATAGAAGCAACAACCCCAAAAGGGGTTCCCGTCCTGAAAGGTAAAGTTACTTACAAATAGGGGTTCCCGCCCAAAATGGCTTTTCAAATGGCCGAAATGTATATAGAGCTGAAGTGGGTAATGTATGTTTTGTAATAATAATGAAAATCTACAAAGTAACTAAACTAACGTTTTCAAATAATTGTAATGGAGTAAAAGTACAACATTTGCCTGTGAGATGTAATGGAGTAGAAGTAAAAAATACTGAAAATTGGAAATACTCCAATAAAGTAAAAAACGACCTCAAAATTGTACTTAAGTACAGCACTTGAGTAAATGTACTTAGTTACTTTACACCACAGATATGGCATCAATCTGTAATGTGCAAAAAATAAGTGGGAGGGCTGTCTTACCTTCAACTGTCACCAGAGGGCAGTGTGTGGCATCTAGGCTCAGACTTTCCACTGACTGGACTGGAGACCTTCCTGTTTAGAAGCATTTCATTCATTAAAACTATTCAAATAGAACTAAATAGAACTCATATATATTTCCTTTTAATTTTTTAGTAATAAAATAGAATAAATAAAAAGTAATAAATCCTCCGTATTCATGTGAAATGGTGAATGAATTAGCATTTTGAATAGAATACAAAAACAAGGCAATAGGCTCTATGCACAGCAGCAGCCATGTTGGGAAGAGAGTGGGCGGGGCCTCTTCCTTACTTCACAGGTGTTACCAATGACACTAATGAAGGCTCTGTTCGGTCCATTTAGCACAATGGTTCTCAAACCTTTTCATTTCAAGGACCCCCATAATAACTCTGAAAGTGTACAAAAGGAACCAAATGGACCCTTACGGGTCCATTTGGTTCCATTTGTACACTTTCAGAGTTACAGACTTTTTAAGGGGCCACTTGAAAACCTCCTCAAGGAACCACGAGGGTCCCTGGACCACACTTTGAGACCCACTGGTGTAGCAGAGTGTCTCCAGTGAGTCAACACCCTGACTCTGTTTGACCACAATGGAACAGAGCCTTCATAGAGCACCGAAGTCTGACGTCACTGCCACTAGAGGGCGCTGTTTCACGGGTTCGTGGCTTTATTTTTTGTGTTGAAATCCCCATTTGGGAATCTTAGATGATTGATTGATTGACATTTTTATTAGGCAAAAGAATGTAAAACAACACAGTTACGTTTATAATACTTTTGTCTAAAATGTCCGACCAAAAAAGTCCTTGCGGACTTGTTTCCGTTGGGGTCCTTGAATTAATTTCATAGACATATATAGTAGCAACCAAACAGTTCAAAAATCAACATAAAAATACAGAGAAAAAATACCACTATGTACAAAAAAAAAGCAGCATGAAAAATAAAAAATATATACAAAAAAAGGGGAGGGGGGTCGTCTGTCTACCGGGAAACTGGTACTACCTCCTCTTATGGCCTCCAGAAAGATGAGTTTTTAGGGGATGGGGTTAGACTATTCCATACCTTGGTGGCCGTGCTGTAGAAGGAGAATTTGCCCATGTTTGTTTTATGGGTGGGCCCCAGTCCGAGAAGTAGTCGAATCAGTTTGTTTTGGGAGGTTTGAAGCTTAGTCTTCAGTGACACTGAGGTGTTGGAGTACCAAGAGGAGCAAGCATAGTCAAAAAGGGGCTGAATCAGGGCCCCTGAGAGGGTCCTGAGGGCCTGAGGGTTGACAAAAGAGGAAACTGCCCATAAATCTGGTTCTCTGGTTTACTCTTTTGACCGCCTTTGTTGCCATGCTTTCACCTGTCAGGTATTTGTCAAGAATACATCCCAAATAGGTAATCTCTTCTTTGCTAGAGATGATTGTGTCATCGACTTTGACCTTGAAGTCATTTACCTTCAACTTACTGATCACGTCATTTAAGAACTGTGTTCCAAACATAAACACACCACCCTGGCGTTTTTGTCAGGGGGGTGGCTCTGCATCGTTTATGATATTCATTCATATTTGATACAGCCTGTTTCTGGTGAAAATTGAATTAATTCTGCCTTAAAAGTCTTAAGAACTACTACTTCCGGGTCTGATATCACTGTCCCCACAGCAGCCGCGTTCATGGGAAATGTAGTCTTTGGGTCGTTCCCAGAACAGTGCTTTTGGTCAACAACAAGTCAACGTCCATATCAAGGGTGATGCAACTTTGATGATGGAGAGGGCCACTATATTTCCACACCTCTTATCTCTGTATTTTAACTTTTTTCGCCATTCTATGTCACACAAAAGTAGCAAAAATAGCAGATCTACAAGCCCAAAACGAGCTTGTAGATCTGCTATTTTCGCTATTTTTGAGTTGGAATCCTGAATAGTAACATTTTTATTTAATTTCAAATGCATTTAGTTATACTTATGTTAACTTTATGAACTTAAATACAAATACATTGGACATAAAAAAGACAATAGAATGTTAATACTAGTCATTAAGCTACTAATATAGACTGAAGTAATTAAAGCGGGTCATGTTTGTAATTGTAACAGCTGAAATCAATAATATATCAGTATTCTGATATTAATCTGTGGGCCGCATTAAGTGAAGGTGGCCATGTATGGTCCATATTATGCCTGACAACAAAAAAACTACTGAGTCTCGCTTACAAAGAAAGAAAAGTTTTTATTTGGCAACATATTTTGAAGTCTTCTTTCAAAACTTTCAAACTGTCGATTCTTTTTCTCTCACAGTCGAGACAAAACAAAATCCTACTCACAGTAGACTATTATTATTAAAAGAAAAAAACAAAACAAAACATATAAGAGGACATAGTTAGAAAGAGAAGGCTTTGGGCTGTAGGGATACAAACGTCTCTGTTCACTGATGTTGCACTTGATTAAAACAACAACAGTTTAACCACTAAAACCCCCGATACTTAGTAAACTTGACCCCAGTTGGCTCTTGGTTTGTTTGAAAACAGTTTGTTTTAAAATAGCAGATCTGCAAGCTCTACAAGCTTGTAGATCGTCTTTTTTCAAAGTAAAAGTACTGAACATTTTAAACACTCCAGTAAAGTAAAAAATACCTCAAAATTGTACTTAAGAACAGTACTTGAGTACATAGTTACTTTACACCACTGGCGACGCGTTGTAAGCTTGTAGATCTGCTATTTCCAGTTATAATGTTCCTCCCCAGAATAAAGGAGGCTAGTAGGAGTTCAAGTGGTTTTTAAGAAGTTTGGCTTCTTTTCACTCTTCACCAAAGATTCACTCATACAGACACACAGAGCAATAATGTAAGACTTGTTTTTTTCTTTTCTTTTCTTCTGGTCAACATACATACATACACTCAAGTTAATTAACATACACAAATCCAGAAAGAGAAAAAAAAAAGTAGTAGTTTGACATGTTTATCTTCAATGTTTTGTTGGCACATACAACAGCTTTTTAAAAAACATCTCCTGCGTGGAGCCTTTTGACAGACGTCCATCTTTTAAGGTATTGGCAATGTAGTGCACTTTCTACAAAAAGGTTTTTTTAAAAGCATAAAATCAGTACGAAAAAAAATTGATGTAGAGATCAACATTTAAGCCATTATTAAAATAATAAAATAAATGTAGAGATCAACATTTAAGCCATTATTAGAATAATAAAATAAATGTAGAGATCAACATTTAAGCCATTATTAAAATAATAAAATAAATGTAGAGATCAACATTTAAGCCATTATTAGCTCCCAACACGTTTTAGATCCAGACCCATTTGATGTCTCCAGGGAACCCAAACTAGTGAAAATAGCAGATGCGAGCTTGTAGATCTGCTATTTTCACTACTTCTTAATAGTTTAAAAAATGTATGTAATTTCTTAGATTTTATTTATTTATTCATGAAATTCTTCTGAAAATGTTTTGATTTTTTTAATGAAAAATTTGTGGGTTTTCTTTTGAAATAATACTGTATATATTTTTTGAATTTGGAAACCAAAAAAAAGGGATATTGTTTTTACTTGCGACCCATACAAATTGGTCCGCGACCCACACATGGGTCCCGAACCAGTGTTTGGGACACAGTGCATTACACGCTTATTATATGTGACCGATTATGGCGATAAGATGACAATGTCCTGGCCTTATATGGCACGATACAGGAGGACCAAATGATCATTTCAATACCGGTGACCTCCTAATTAATGCACTGTCTACTCTAGTCTAGTCACATCTGTGTCATTGTTAGATGTCTTTGGCTGTTCAAAAATAGATATACAAGCAGCAAAGCAGTGCAAATCTTTGAATATATATATATATATATATATATATATATATATATATATGTTTTAAAGCAAACATTTTTAACTCCGATCTGTGCTTCTGGGGGTCCCTGGAACAACATATTTTGAGATGGGGGTCCGCGGCCAAACCTATCATTTTAGGGGTCCTTGACATGAAAAAGTTGGAGCACCACTGATATAGCAACATAAGTTTAAAAAAAAAACTGATTTAGAAAACATTTGTAAAAAAAAACAGATTTGCAAACATTTTCACGATTTGTCTTTTTTGAATAGCCAAAGAAATCTAAAGTGACACAGATGCGTTTCCCGGATTGAACAAGTTAAAGGAGTGATTAAACCGGATTGAACAGGTTAAAGGAGTGATTAAACCGGATTGAACAGGTTAAAGGAGTGATTAAACCGGATTGAACAGGTTAAAGGAGTGATTAAACCGGATTGAACAGGTTAAAGGAGTGATTAAACCGGATTGAACAGGTTAAAGGAGTGATTAAACCGGATTGAACAAGTTAAAGGAGTGATTAAACCGGATTGAACCGGTTAAAGGAGTGATTAAACCGGATTGAACAAGTTAAAGGAGTGATTAAACCGGATTGAACCGGTTAAAGGAGTTATTAAACCGGATTGAACAAGTTAAAGGAGTGATTAAACCGGATTGAACAGGTTAAACTAAAGGAGTGATTAAAACAAAACAAAAAGTTGGACAGCCTCTTAATGGTAGATCATCTTCTCAACAGACATATCTGCCATAGAAAAACAATGTAAATAGATATACAGGCAAACTGGTTGTGTTGACTCTTTAGTGTGTGGAATACATACAGCATGTACTGAATACATGTCTAAAGCATGTACTGAATACATGTCTACAGCATGTACTGAATACATGTCTAAAGCATGTACTGAATACATGTCTACAGCATGTACTGAATACATGTCTACAGCATGTACTGAATACATGTCTAAAGCATGTACTGAATACATGTCTACAGCATGTACTGAATACATGTCTACAGCATGTACTGAATACATGTCTACAGCATGTACTGAATACATGTCTACAGCATGTACTGAATACATGTCTACAGCATGTACTGAATACATGTCTACAGCATGTACTGAATACATGTCTACAGCATGTACTGAATACATGTCTAAAGCATGTACTGGTTGTGTGAAAGAGGCTCATGATGGGGGAGGATTTGTAATTGAGTGGCGGCGAGGGCCAAAGGAAGTTGTCTGGCACTTCCCTCTCCCGTCTGTGGATTAACGTTTTGCTCAAAAATAAGAGCCTGGACCAGCCTGTTGACATTCCTGGCATAGGAAGTGGGAGTCAACCTTTCATTTCCCCAACCAACCGGAGTGCAGTGGGCGTCGCTCCAAATGTTGTGACGTCAGGGCTCTCAATGCTGCACATTGAGGGAGGAGGAGGGGCACGGAGCGGGGCGGGGGGCGGGCGCGCGCACAGATCGGTGAACCAATGGGAGCCCAAGGATTCTCTCTCCGGAGATTTTGAACCCGCCCCTCTAGACCAGATATCAGCGCTGTAGGGCAGCCTGGTACATTACTGCTACCTGTAGGGCAGCCTGGTACATTACTGCTACCTGTAGGGCAGCCTGGTACATTACTGCTACCTGTAGGGCAGCCTGGTACATTACTGCTACCTGTAGGGCAGCCTGGTACATTACTGCTACCTGTAGGGCAGCCTGGTACATTACTGCTACCTGTAGGGCAGCCTGGTACATTACTGCTACCTGTAGGGCAGCCTGGTACATTACTGCTACCAAAGTGGAGAGAACTTTTACAAGACTTTCCCATTTTTAACATCCTCTTGGAAACCAGGTGTGCTTTCATTCAGTCGTGAGGAGGTGGGGGGGGGGGGCGGGGGGGGGGGGGGGGGGGTCAACAGCATCGATTAGAGATCAACATGTGATCACGCGTAAAAGGAGAGGAGAGAGTCGGTCGGTTCCCTGATTAACCCATTATCAGACTATCAACGCAACAAGCTCCATGAATCCATGGTAAAATAATCCATTCCAATCCGGGAACGCATCTGTGTATTTTTAAGATTTCTTTGGACTATTCAAAAATAGCAGATCTACAAGCTCATAGCACGGCACTCGGTGCCGCACTATGAGCTATTTTTGAAAAGCCAAAGAAATGTTAAAATGACACAGATGCGTTGGATGGGAACTCATGCTAAGAAAGAATCAACAGAGGAACCGTTTTACTGGACAAAGATTCTAGTCTAATCTCTGACTCTGAGTCATCCTGGTCGATGAGGTTTGCGGTACAAAGCCATCGTTTGTCCAGGTTAAAAAGAACTGGAGAGTTAGTTAGTGTCAGCGGGCAGTTTGGTCACAGACGGGCTTATTGAGCCGTCAAGCACTGCTGTCCAAGAGTCACAGAAATAGTGGTAGTGTTCCTTTAAAAAACAAAACAAAAAAAATGACAACTCTGAGGTTATAACCTTTAAGTTTTCTATGCAAGAGAGAGGTTATTGTAGAACACTAAACCCATGTGTGTGTGTGTGTGAGGTTATTGTAGAACACTAAACCCATGTGTGTGTGTGTGTGTGTGTGTGTGTGTGTGTGTGTGTGTGTGTGTGAGGTTATTCTAGAACACTAAACCCATGTGTGTGTGTGTGTGTGTGTGTGTGTGAGTGAGGTTATTGTAGAACACTAAACCCATGTGTGTGTGTGTGTGTGTGTGTGTGTGTGTGTGTGAGGTTATTCTAGAACACTAAACCCATGGCCCGCTATTCAAATAAAATCAGATTTTCTTTTGATGTGACGACGGGGAGGAGGATGCTCTTCTTTTTTTCTGAACACGTTCCCTGACGTTTTAGCGATTGTGTGTTTTTTGTGTGTGTTTTTTGTGTGTGTGTGTGTGTGTGTGTGTGTGTGTGTGTGTGTGTGTGTGTGTGTGTGTGTGTGTGTGTGTGTGTGTGTGCGTGCGTGTGTGTGTGTGTGTGTGTGTGTGTGTGTGTGTGTGTGTGTGTGTGTGTGTGTGTGTGTGGGTGGGTTTGTTTGTTTGTTGAGGAGGTCCGTGGAGGGTCTCTAAAGTAAACAGCAGCGCTCTTTGAAGCTCTTCTTGTTCTTCTTGTTCTTTCCTTTGCCGTTCTTGTCTTTGTTTTCTGTCATCTTCTTGCCTCTCACCTCGCGCATCAGGTCGAAAAACACCTACGCAAAAAAGAGAAAAAATATAACAGAAAACAGAAACAAATCACTTAAAGTTCACAAGTTCAGCTACAGAGCCACTGAGCCACAGAGCCAGACCCATATATGTCGGTCTGGCCGATATATCGACTAGTATTTGACTTTTTTTAAATGACATTGAGGCCATTATCTACCCAATGTGACTCGACATGTAACTTAACCCATGAAGACCGGTGACGCATCTGTGTCATTTTAAGATTTATTTGGCTATTCAAATAAGCTCGTAGCGCGGCACCGAGTGCCGTGCTACGAGCTTGTATATCTGCTATTTTTGAATAGCCAAAGACATTTTAAAATGACACAGATGGGACGGCAGTGGCTCAGGGGCAGTGTTGGGACTAACGCGTTACAAGTAACACGTTACTGTAACGCCGTTATTTATTTCAGTATCTAGTACTCTAACGCATTATTTTTTTAATTCAGTAACTCAGTTACCGTTACTACATGGTGCGTTACTCCGTTATTTTTTATATAGTATTTATATATACAGCGAGGCGAACAGTGACTGAGAATTGTACTTAAGTACAGTACTTGAGTAAATGTACTTATTTACTTTACACCAGTCTGTTTCACATGCGGAGACATGCTGTGAGCGGCTTTGCAAGCTCTCTCTCTCTCTCTCTCTCGCTCGCTCGCTCTTTCTCTCTCTCTTAACAGCGTGTGTGTGTTTCTGGGACTAGGAATACCACGATAACACAATGGTGACGATGAACCACGTACCAAAACCCGTTGGAGGCTGCTTTTCCCAAGCTGAAATCTGCACTTAAACTGCAAGGCTTCATGGCTGTGTTGTTGAACACACACAGCTTAACGTCGGGAAAGTGACACGACTCACTCGCCCAAGTGGTGTCAATAATAGGCTACTACCGGTAATCACCATATTCGTAACAACATTCAGAATCACAGCGCTGCCTGTTTCGGATTCCGCACGTTAAAGTATATTCATTAATTTGTTCGTCTATTTATTAACTGCTACTGCTGTCCCTGCGGTACATGAAAACTACTGTTACAGTCAAGGATCACCTTCAACCTGGTGTTTGCACTTTCTCCATTTACGGTCCGTACATCTATATAAACGTTCAGATTTCAAATATAAAGTGCTTACCCCATGGCCACGGATGTTACAATTATGCACAGGACTCTCAAAAGTACCCGTATGTTCTGTATTGTTCAATGAAAAGCAATTTAATCCGATCAGTGGCCATTTTCTCATAATGTATTGGAGTGCAATACACCTACCAACCGATAGGGTCACTCAGTTGAAAGCATATGGAGAAAATGGCCACTGATCAGATTAAAATGCTTTTTATTGAACAATACGGATGATACAGGTACTTCTGAGAGCCTGTAAATACATGTAACATCCGTGGCCATGGGATAAGCACTTTATATTTGAAATATGAACGTTTATGTAGATGTACGGGCCATAAATGGAGAAAGTGCAAACACCAGGTTGAAGTTCATCCATGACGGTCGTGACAGTCGACCGTCGTGTATCCATGGCTATTACTCCCTCTAACATTTACCATGTTTTTAGTTCATTGAAATAATGTCATGCACATTTGTCCAGCGCATAGCCTACTGCAGGCCTTGTTGACTAGATTTAGAAGAGATTTTGAAGCTCTTGCTCCTGAAATGATCGATTATTTTTAAGGGGAAACGCCATCATTTAACATGCAAGTCAATGGGTGAGAAGCAGAGATTGCCAGGCACAAATGGTAGTGTAGGTAATTAATGTATTTGTGCAAGATGACCCTGCTACTGTATATAAAATGTGTATATTACTCGTTCATCATGGTTCATGTTCAAATAGCTCAATCCAAAATATAATGCTGTAGGCCTAAGTGTTAGGCTGTATTTACGCACCTGCTTGTAATTAATGCTTAAACATAATTATGACCGGTATTTTTTATCAGATGTCTGATAAATTTGAATCATTCCGGACATTGGGACCAGCAGATTACAATCCTATAGCGCGACCCCTGGTATAGACCACATTGACCCCTGGTATAGACCACATTGACCCCTGGTATAGACCACATTGACCCCTGGTATAGACCACATTGCTTAGCAGAGTTCAGTGATGCAAATGCATGTCAAGTTGATCAACAGATTGTATTATTCTCCAATGCAATAACAGTACTGAAATGAAGGCTATAAGGGCAATAATGGGAGCCCTTTTTTTTTTAAGTAACTAAAAAGTTACTTTTCACAGTAACGCATTACCTTTTGGTGTAAGTAACTAGTAAAGTAACTGAGTTACTTTTAAATGAAGTAACTAGTAATGGTAACTAGTTACTGGTTTTCAGTAACTAGCACAACACTGCTCAGGGGTAGAGTTCAATCCCGGGCTCCCCCAGAGTTAGTGTTGAAGTGTCCTTGAGCAAGACACTGAACCCCTAAATGCTCCCGATGAGCAGGTTGGTGCCTTGCATGGTTTCCTCCTCCATCGGTGTGTGAATGTGTGTGTGTGTGAGTGTGTGAATGGGTGAATGTAATGCACAATCTATGTAAAGCGCTTTGGATAAAAGCGCTTTATAAAATGCACCATTTACCAGATGCGTTCCCGGTCTTAATGGGTTAATGTATACTATGTTAGCTCCCACAGCTCTGATAACGCACACAACTCAGCCATCTCACCTTTTGGGCTGGATTTATGAAGTGGTCCCTGATCCAGAAAAAGGTCAGGGAACCAACCGCTGGTTGCTGTGGTTCTCAAAGTGAATTCCAGGGACTCTCGCGGTTCCTTTAGGGGGTTCTAAATGAACTCTGACAGTATATAAATGGACCCAAATGTACCCTAACGGTTCCATTTGTATACTGTCAGAGTTAAGGGAGTAGTTCACCCAAAAAAATATGTATTTCCTATCAATTACACACGCCAAGAAGCTTTGAATTCATGGAGATTGTTTTGTTTTTGTCACATTCCTAAGACAATAATTTGATGACCGGCGGAGTCTCCGGTAGGATCATCAAATGATTGTCTTAGGAATGTGACAAAAACAAAACAATCTCCATGAATTCAATGCTTCATGGCGTGTGTAATTGATAGGAAATAAGTCCTTCTTTTGGTGAACTATTCCTATAACCCATTCTATGACACGATTCTACAAATGTCTTCTAAATCCTAAAAGTTTTCTGAAAAACATATGTTGCTATAATATCAGTGGTTCTCAAACTTTTTTCATGTCAATGACCTCCAAAATGATATGCATTTGGCCGTGGAGCCCCATCTCAAAATATGTTGTTCCAGGGACCCCCAGAAGCAAAGATTTGAGTAAAAAAGGCTCGCTTTAAAAAATATATATATATGTATTCAAATATTTGCACAAATTTTCACGATTCTTCAAAAATAGCCCAAAGTATAAAAATGATGGTTAAAGTGGTTACACACAGATGTGTTCCCTGGTTTAAAGGAGAGAGCCAGACCAAAATACATGTGGATTGTATCTGCCTATAATCAGTCACCAACATACCTGATGCAGTTGACTTCTTTCATAGAAGCCCCTGTTCTCCATTCTGCAGACCCCTCCCGCAGCCAGAATGGAGCCTAGAGCATAAAGCTAATTCAGCTATTTTCGTGGCTCCAAGCTTCTTCTTTTTTTCACGAATCGTCTCTATGTAGTGTCCTAGCTGGCACTCACACATGCACTGTTTGTCACTCATGAGCTGCCGTTCCTACAGAACGGCTCTGATGTGTGAACTCTCGCAAGATTCTCGCGTCTCGCGAGATTTGGTGTGGAGCGCTCCCCCTCCCCTCATATACCTGCATCAGGTATGTTGGTGACTGATTAGGCAGATACAGTCCACATGTATATGGGTCTGGCTCTCTCCTTTAAAGGGGTTCAAGGAAGAGACCTTGAAATGTAAAAGCTGTGAGAAGCGGCTGGTCGTAGGGTAGTTTTGTACCTTGTCCACGTTGGCTCTCGTCTTGGCCGACGTCTCCACGTACTGGACGCCCCACTCCTCCGCCTTGCCCCGCGCCTCCTCCACCGACACCTGTCTGCGCTCCTCCAGGTCCGACTTGTTCCCCACCAGGAGGAGAGGGATCTTATCCTCCTCAGCCTTCACCCGCAAGATCTGCTCCCTGTGTGACACACACACACACACACACACACACACACACACACACACACACACACACACACACACACACACACACACACACACACACACACACACACACACACCGTGGTGTAAAGTAACAAAGTACATTTACTGAAGTGTATTGTACTTGAGTACAATTTTGAGGTATTTTTTTTTTAACTGGAGCACTTCCAATTTTCATTACTTTCACTTTAATTACTTTGTAGATTTTGATTATTATTACAAAACATACATTAACCACTTCAGCCCTATATACATTTCGGCCATTTATTTGAAAATAGCCGATCTACAAGCTCACAATGCGTCGCGATGCGACGCATTGTGAGCTTGTACTTCGGCTATTTTCAAAATTTTGACTTATTATTTGACAATTTGGCCAGTTTTTATAGTATAGTTTGTTTTATTACTTTTGATGCAGTAATGGTCTTTTTCTGAGGTCTTAAAAAGGTCTTAAATTGTCATTTCACTGTCCTCTGCCCCCCCCCCCCCCTCCTATATATACCTGAACTCTGCGGTAGCGGTGAAGGACTCGTGCTCGGTGATGGAGAACACCAGCAGGAAGCCCTCTCCGCTGCGGAAGTAGTTGTCCCTGATGGCGGCGTAGTCCTCCTGGCCCGCCGTGTCCAGGATGTCGATCTGGACCTCCTCCCCGTCCAGGACCACCTTCTTCCTGTAGCTGTCTGCCTTGGTGGGCTCATAGTCCTCCACAAACTATAGGAGGAGACACAGAGGTTATAGAGGTTATAGGAGGAGACACAGAGGTTATAGGAGGAGACACAGAGGTTATAGGAGGAGACACAGAGGTTATAGGAGGAGACACAGAGGAGACACAGAGGTTATAGGAGGAGACACAGAGGTTATAGGAGGAGACACAGAGGTTATAGGAGGAGACACAGAGGTTATAGGAGGAGACACAGAGGTTATGGGAGGAGACACAGAGGTTATAGGAGGAGACACAGAGGTTATGGGAGGAGACACAGAGGTTACTAGTAACTAGTCATTAAAGTTTTCAAATAATTGTAGTAAAAGTATAATATTTGCATCTGAGATGTAGTGGAGTAGAAGTAAAAGTACAGACATTTTGAAATACTCCAGTAAAGTAAAAGTACCTCAACATTGTATTTGAGTACAGTACTTGAGTAAATGTAGTGAATAACTATAGGAGACACAGAGGTTAGGAGACACACAAAGGTAGGTGACCAAGACATCCACTCTAGGCATGTCACAATTATCACATGATTCTAATCGCTATATTTCTATATTTCTTGTATATTTAAACTACAAGTGAAAGTTGCTCTGTCAAATGGATAATCAAGTACTTGCTTTAAAAATGTGTTCAAAGGTACATGCAAGTACAAGTACAAGTATTGAAAAGAACACATTTTATTTTTATTAGCATGCGTTGCTAGATTACAGTTTCCAAAGAAATTGAAAGATTTTTCAGAAATCACATCAATAATAGTGAAAATAGTAGATCTACAAGCTCCACAAGAGCCACCATTTTCACTGTTCCTCATATGACAGAGTATATAGGGTTTAAGTGATTAAAGTCTATATACAAAGAGCCCTTCTGGGAGCTCAGAACAAACAATAAGGAACATTTTGTCATGTTTCAGCTGAGTCATGGTTCTCTATGATTGTCGATGCACCAACAATGACAAGGTAACATAAAAGCTTTGATTTCATAAATTGATACATGAACAGATAAAAGGACATGTTTGTAGCGTGTTGGTCTCACCTCGTCATACATGAACAGATAAAAGGACATGTTTGTAGCGTGTTGGTCTCACCTTGTCATACATGAACAGATAAAAGGACATGTTTGTAGCGTGTTGGTCTCACCTCGTCATACATGAACAGATAAAAGGACATGTATGTAGTGTTGGTCTCACCTCGTCATACATGAACAGATAAAAGGACATGTATGTAGTGTTGGTCTCACCTCGTCATACATGAACAGATAAAAGGACATATTTGTAGCGTGTTGGTCTCACCTTGTCATACATGAACAGATAAAAGGACATGTATGTAGCCTGTTGGTCTCACCTCGTCATACATGAACAGATAAAAGGACATGTATGTAGCCTGTTGGTCTCACCTCGTCATACATGAACAGATAAAAGGACATGTTTGTAGCGTGTTGGTCTCACCTCGTCATACATGAACAGATAAAAGGACATGTATGTAGCGTGTTGGTCTCACCTCGTCATACATGAACAGATAAAAGGACATGTTTGTAGCGTGTTGGTCTCACCTCGTCATACATGAACTGCAGGGTGAGGGCGCTCTTCCCCACGCCTCCGCTGCCAACCATGATCACCTTGTGGAGAGCCAGAGAACTCTGGTTTTTACTTTTACCCGTCGCCATCTCTCCTCTGTGTCCTCACGCTCTCACACACACACACACACACACACACACACACACACACACACACACACACACACACACACACACACTCCTTCACCTGCAGCCTGAAGCACTCACTGAACCACCTGCATGAAGAGAACAACAACATGTCTGATTTAATAGAAGAAAATAAACAATAATCATCATGAAAGATTCAGATTTAGATTCACTTTTATTGTCACTTAGATGCACAGGTACATACATGTGAAAAACTTACGCTCGGAAGCTCCAATAATAAAACAATAAAACATGATAAAACAACCTAAAAACGCTCATAAGCAATAAATAAACAAACACAGGCAAATCAGTTTAAGGAAAGTGCATAGTGCAGAGTACAGTTATTGCACATTTCATTTTCCACTGTCATTTAACAGCCTGATGGCCTGTGGGAAGAAACTGTTCCTCAGCCTGCTGGTACGTGCTGAGAGGATCTTGTATCCCTTTACCCTTAAACTGCTACCTATGCCTAGAATAGCACAGTCTGTTAACTATTGTGGAGCTCCCAGCACGTCGCCCTCCTCACGGCGCCGTCTCACTGACATGCGCAATCGGTGTGAAATACATCTGTAATGTGAAATACAGTGGTATAAAGTAACTATGTACATGTACTCAAGTACTGTACTTAAGTACAGTTTTGAGGCATGTTTACTTTACTGGAGTATTTCCCATTTTCAATATTTCTACTTCTACTCCACTACATCTCAGAGCAGAGGCAAATATTGTACTTTTACTCCACTGCAATTATTTGAAAACTTTAGTTACTGGTTACTTTGCAGATATAAATATATTGCATTATAAAACATACATTAACCACTTTGGCCCTATTTTATACATAGGCTATTTGAAAATAGCCGATCTACAAGCTCACAACCCGTCGCGATTGGTACTTTAAGTATATTTTGAAGCCAATACTTTTGTACTTTTACTCAAGTAACATTTTCAACACAGGCCATTTACCGGTAACAGAGTATTTTTTATATTGTGGTATTACTACTTAAGTAAAATATCTTCCACCACTACTTGTGGTCATTGAGAATGATCTCCTATACAATGAAGCAGACCGGGCTTCATTCACGCAAATAAAAGAAACGTTGAAAAGTAATAATATGGAGAAACAAGGTTTCTGCCCGACAGCATTGAGACACACATACAACGTATGGATACAGTAACTAGAAGTCCAGACACACATACAGTACAACGTATGTATACAGTAACGTATGGATACAGTAACTAGAAGTCCAGACACACATACAGTACAACGTATGTATACAGTAACGTATGGATACAGTAACTAGAAGTCCAGACACACATACAGTACAACGTATGGATACAGTAACTAGACGGGACAGATGGAGATTGTTTCATTATTGGAGTCTCAAGATGGCGATGAGTGACTCTCCGTGCCAAGGCGGTTCGGCTTCAGTCCAACGAGTCCAGAAAACCCCCTGAACCATTAAATAATATAATAATACATCTCAACCCCTGAACCATTAAATGGCAAATTGCTCGGTAGTGAATCTTTAGAACTTAATAAAGTTTGCCGTCCAAAGGTCAATGACTCTGATGGAGAGTAAATGAAGCCATCATACCCGCTCTAAGATGGCATTTAGGTACACATTAAGTTCTCCCTTTAAAGGACGCCCAGCGCTTAAGTTGTCCAAATGGAGGGAGGACGTCTCAGAAATCACTTCAGATCATTTTCAACATATCTTCATATTATTGGTCCTCACTTATGCTCATTATAATATGGTCCTCACTTATGATCATTATAATATGGTCCTCACTTATGATCATTATAATATGGTTATCACTTATGCTCATTATAATATGGTCCTCACTTATGATCATTATAATATGGTCCTCACTTATGATCATTATAATATGGTTATCACTTATGCTCATTATAATATGGTCCTCACTTATGCTCATTATAATATGGTCCTCACTTATGCTCATTATAATATGGTTATCACTTATGATCATTATAATATGGTTATCACTTATACTCATTATAATATGGTTATCACTTATGATCATTATAATATGGTTATCACTTATGCTCATTATAATATGGTTATCACTTATGCTCATTATAATATGGTTATCACTTATACTCATTATAATATGGTCCTCACTTATGCTCATTATAATATGGTTATCACTTATGATCATTATAATATGGTTATCACTTATGCTCATTATAATATGGTTATCACTTATGATCATTATAATATGGTTATCACTTATGCTCATTATAATATGGTCCTCACTTATGCTCATTATAATATGGTCCTCACTTATGCTCATTATAATATGGTTATCACTTATGCTCATTATAATATGGTTATCACTTATGCTCATTATAATATGGTTATCACTTATGCTCATTATAATATGGTTATCACTTATGCTCATTATAATATGGTTATCACTTATGCTCATTATAATATGGTTATCACTTATGATCATTATAATATGGTTATCACTTATGCTCATTATAATATGGTTATCACTTATGATCATTATAATATGGTTATCACTTATGATCATTATAATATGGTTATCACTTATGCTCATTATAATATGGTCCTCACTTATGCTCATTCTAATATGGTTATCACTTATGCTCATTATAATATGGTTATCACTTATGCTCATAATATGGTCCTCACTTATGATCATTATATGGTTATCACTTATGCTCATTATAACATGGTTATCACTTATGCTCATAATATGGTCCTCACTTATGATCATTATAATATGGTCCTCACTTATGCTCATTATAATATGGTTATCACTTATGATCATTATAATATGGTTATCACTTATGATCATTATAATATGGTTATCACTTATGATCATTATAATATGGTTATCACTTATGCTCATTATAATATGGTCCTCACTTATGCTCATTATAATATGGTCCTCACTTATGCTCATTATAATATGGTTATCACTTATGCTCATTATAATATGGTTATCACTTATGATCATTATAATATGGTCCTCACTTATGCTCATTATAATATGGTTATCACTTATGCTCATAATATGGTCCTCACTTATGCTCATTATAATATGGTCCTCACTTATGCTCATTATAATATGGTTATCACTTATGCTCATTATAATATGTTTCTACTCACTCTGTGTCTCAGAGGAGGGCTGTGGACAGTTCAGAAAACCTGCTGACCTACCAGTGACATCATCGATAGGCAGGTTTGGCTATTTCTATGTCTTTCTAATGCTTCATTAATCCGTTCAGACAGCATCTGTGTCATTTTAACATTTCTTTGGCTGTTCAAAAATCAGATAAAGCGGATATACCGAGGGCCACATTATCAGTTTGTAGATCTGCATTATCTTTTTTAAATCATGAAAATTTGAGCACATCTTTTAATATAAACATTTTAAACTCAAATCATGAAATGACATGAAAAAGTTTGAGAACCACTGATATAGAAACATATGTTAATTTTGTTTTAAACTGTTAGGATTTAGAAGACATTTGTAGAATCCCCCAGAAGCAAAGATTTGAGTTAAAAATGACGCTTTAAAAAAATATATAAATTCATTTGCTCAAATTCATTTGCTCAAATTTTCACGATTTCTTTAAAAAATATAGCAGATCTACAAGCTCATAGCGCGGCACTCGGTGCCGTGCTATGAGCTTGTATATCTGCTATTTTTGAAAAGCCAAAGAAATAAAAGTGACACGGTATGCGTTCTCGGATTGATTTGGTAAAGCGTACTGTACATTCTTTATTGTTCTCAGGTGACTGTTATGGCTGTTGTTCTAACTCAGACTGAAACTCTTCCAGCAACAATTCTCCACTTCTAACAGAGTCTGTAACTCCCGGTGCACAAAGGTTGCCACGTACAGGAAGACCTCATCAACGTACATGAAGACGTCATCAACGTACAGGAAGAGGTCATCAACGTACAGGAAGACGTCATCAACGTACAGGAAGACGTCATCAACGTACAGGAAGACGTCATCTGTTTGTCATTTCCGTCAACGATAATATCTTTAAAAATAATCAGCTTTAACATATATATTTTTTAATTTCCATCTTTACCAAGCCAGCAGCCCATTCAACGCATCTGAGTCATTTGAGATTTATTTGGCTTTTTTTTTTATCTTATCTTGAACATATGTGCACATCTGTACAAATGTATTTTTTTTAAACAAAACTTAACTAAAATCTTTGCTTCTGGGGGGGTCCCTGGAACAACATTTCAATGCGTATCGGCAGCCAAAAACATATAATTTTGGGGGTCCTTGACAAGAAAAAGTTTGAGCACCACTGACATTTGTTGAGACATTTCACAGTTACAAATGTTTGTTTTAAAAATATATATATTCAAAGATTTGCAAAACTTTTTCAAGATTTTTTACAAAAAATTGCAGATCGACAAGCTTGTAGATCTGCTATTTTTGAATAGCCAAAGAAATCTATAAAATGACACAGATGAGTTCCCGGTCTTAATGGATTAAAGAATCACTTCAGCACATACTGCAGCAGCCCTTCATAGACTGGACCAGTGTTTATATGAGCCACTAATGTCCTGTATATCTGTTCCACTAATGTCCTGTGTATCTGTTCCACTAATGTCCTGTATATCTGTTCCACTAATGTCCTGTGTATCTGTTCCACTAATGTCCTGTGTATCTGTTCCACTAATGTCCTGTATATCTGTTCCACTCATGTCCTGTATATCTGTTCCACTAATGTCCTGTATATCTGTTCCACTAATGTCCTGTATATCTGTTCCACTAATGTCCTGTATATCTGTTCCACTCATGTCCTGTATATCTGTTCCACTCATGTCCTGTGTATCTGTTCCACTAATGTCCTGTATATCTGTTCCACTCATGTCCTGTATATCTGTTCCACTCATGTTGTGTTGGAACATCATTGCAGCAGGATGCCCATGGCACGTCCTGTGGACTGTAGTGACCTACTGACACCACACCCTCTCTCAATGCTGAAAACACCCCCCAGTGTGGCTATTTTCACAATACAATGCAAATAAAAAGAAGTTCATTCATCGTAATCAAAGCAAAAAGTTTGAAATAATCGATGTGAAGTCATTTCCCCCAATAAGCATATGTCACTCCTCTCACCTAACGGACACATCCTGGATCCTTCCTGAATCCACACACAGCTGTTAAGAAGTCACCATGGTTACCGGACCACACCCCATAAATAAACCGTAAACGAACAACGGTGGAAATGTGACACCCAGCAGGCAGCTATACCTTAATACCTTAATAATACCACCTTCTACAGCTAATACTGCTATACCTTAATAATACCACCTTCTACAGCTATACCTTAATACCATAATAATACCACCTCCTACAGCTATACCTTAATACCTTAATAATACCACCTTCTACAGCTAATACTGCTATACCTTAATAATACCACCTTCTACTGCTATACCTTAATACCTTAATAATACCACCTTCTACAGCTATACCTTAATACCTTAATAATACCACCTTCTACAGCTATACCTTAATACCTTAATAATACCACCTTCTACAGCTAATACTGCTATACCTTAATACCTCTGCTGCTCCTCCCAAACCTCGTCACCTCATCTGTCACCTTTCAGAGCCTGTTTATCGTAATGATTAATGGAATTGGTTTAATCCATAGAATACTCTTAAGCTCCAATGTATCTGTAACTATCACAATGAAAACACGTTTTTCAAGGATTTAAAGAAGAAAAAACATTATTTCTTACATTATTATATGTTATATTTTCATAACAATGGTAGTGTTCTAGTCAAACCTTTTCATGTGAAGGACCCCCAACATGATATGTATTTGAGATTTGAGTTAAAAAAGGTTTTTAAACAACAAAGATCTTTAAAAGAAATAGGGCTAAAGATACTGTAGATGATCTACAGATTCACAACATGTCGAATCACCATGCGTTGAGAGATTGTAGATCTGCTATTTCTTTATTCATTTATGTTTTGTGATGGACATACAAGCTTTACGACCGACAGTGACAACTTGCTATAAAACTAGTAATAATGATCTCTTTATTTATCATGCCCAATACAGAGACGCCAGTCTGAGAGTGGTTAATTAAAACTAAACAATGACCACAAACACATCATAATTGGCCTATTTTTCATCAACTTCCCCAGTTAAAGCATCTTTATCAAATAAACAGGCCTGAGGCACATTTGCTGCTAATTTATGCAAATCTGTCATTAGTGGAAAAACACCAACAGTCATTATCAATCAATTTGGACATGAGACTGTGTTCTGCATAGACTGCCAGATGCCCAAATTTCTCCATTAGGGAACTTGTGTGTATTATTAACACAAATTATTACACGGCTTGGTTGAACTGATTGGTCAATTGCTGAATTCAGCGGTGTGTTATTTATGGATAATGACCGATGAGCTCTATAACAGACCTCTGTCCAATCAAAGACTCAGAACACCTGCTCATATCAACCTGTCTAATCAAAGACTCAGAACACCTGCTCATATCAACCTGTCCAATCAAAGACTCAGAACACCTGCTCATATCAACCTGTGCTGCTTGATTTAATGCCGTATCCAACATGACAGCAATGTAAACAAACGCACAATGTAATTTACAACTACACTAAACTAATGTATTCTATTTGATCCACAGGCGACCGATTTCCGAGGCGACCGTGCTGTCCGCCCAGCGCAACACTTGCTAAACCTGTTTGCACATGCGTGCCGCCTACAGGCTACAATATGGGGGAAATGGTGGGAAAAAAAGGCTAACATTTTGTGATTTTTAGAAATGGTGACACATGTGAAGGTGGTTGCCTCGCCATGAGCGATTTGAGTGGCAAGTTGGGAGAGAATTGGACAGCTGCTTCGCTCTGATCTAGTCGTGTACAGAAATAGGACCGGGCTTCGCAGATATACAAGCTCATAGATTTCATTTTGCTATGAAATCTTTGAATAGACAGTATATTTCTCTGGAAAAAAAACATATGTTGCTATATAACAGTATATACAGTATCAATAGTGCTCAAACTTGTCAAGGACCCCCCAAAATTATATGTATTTGATGTATGTATGTTTTATGTATTCAAAGATTTGCAAAAAAAACTACAAGCTCATAGCGTGGCACTCTGTGCAGCGCTATGGGCTTGTAGATCTGCTATTTTTAAATAGCCAAAGTATAAGATAATGGTTAAAGTGGTTACACAGGAGGCAGGGTGGGTGGGATCACCACTGAACAGATCTCACACACCTCTCCGTCAACCAGGAAGTCAGGGATCTGTCACATGTGCTTCCTGTCTTTGTTTCCAGTAACCATGGCAACGAGGAAGGATACACACACACACACACACACACACACACACACACACACACACACACACACACACACACACACACACACACACACACACACACACACACACACACACACACACACACACACACACACACACACACAGTCTATAGGATGTATAGGTGTAGCTGAGCTCAGCATTCTGTGTTTAACGTCACATGACCAACAAACAAACAAACAAGACAATAGGGGCGTGGCAGGATTAATTAGCCATCAGATACAGTCTGCTGCGCTGTGCTAATTAAATATAAAGAAATATAGAAATCGCTATAAGAGACTATTTAACCACTTAAACCCTATACTTAGTTGACCGTATTCCCAAGGGCTCTGTACTAGCCCCCCCCCCCCCCCCTGCTCCAGTTTAATATCTTAGCCAGAAACAGGGTGAGCTACAAGCTTGTAGATCGGCAGTTTTTGCTGAATCTTTCCCCCCTAGAATACGGATGCTAGGGTTCAAGTGGCTAACTAACTACAATGTGCATACTATAGTGTAGCCTAGTACACAGTTTCTCAACTTCAGGTCTGGGGGCCACCAAGGGGTCCAAATATGGACACTTTTGGTTCTATAACTCTGAGAGCGTACAGATGGAACCAAATGGACCCGTTTGGTTCTATTTGTACACTCTCAGAGATAAATGAACACTTTTTTACATTGTAGACTGGAGTAGATTGGGGGGGGGGGCATAGATAAAACTAGAAACTAAAAATTCTATTGTATCAAATTGGATCCAATGTGTCCTACCCTCCTACGCATATCAGACTGAAATTAAAACGGCTGAGAACCAGCGGACTTGTAGTATCTGAGGGAAGCTGTGTGTGTGTGTGTGTGTGTGTGTGTGTGTGTGTGTGTGTGTGTGTGTGTGTGTGTGTGTGTGTGTGTGTGTGTGTGTGTGTGTGTGTGTGTGTGTGTGTGTATATCCTCTTACATTTCCTCTTGCACCCCCCCCCCCCTCCTTCTCCAATGTTGCAATCAAGGTTAAACAGGGGGCGGGGGGGGGAATCAGTAGTGAGGGTTGACCTAGATCTGGGACTGTGAGACCATGGTAGGGGGGGGGGGGGGGAGGGGGGGAGGGGGGGGGCAACCTGCCACCACCAAGCCCCCTCTGGCAGTCAGTTAGAGGAGGCTTAGCTGCTGCTAAAATATAAATGACACCGGGGCCAAGCGGAGGCTCCAAGAATTCATTAAGAACCCCTGGAGGATGACTGGGCTGGGGTCCATCCTACTGTATATATATATATATATATATATATATATATATATATATATATATATATATACAGGCCTGTTGTGTCCCGGGGCAGGAGAGAGGAGGAGGAGGAGGAGGAGGAGGAGGAGGAGGAGGAGTCATCACTGACAGTGGGGAATGAATAATATCCTGCCCTGGGCTGTGATGTCACAGCGGGTTCACCTGTAATAACCAATAAGCTGTGAGAGCCTTAACGTCTCTGTCCTCTCCATTAGATCTGGAGACGCAGATCGCTGTGGCGCTGCGACAGTTAATCAAACTAATCTATTTAACCCAGTGGTTTTCAACCTCTTTCATGCCAAGGACCCCTACATTGACCCCTACATTGACCCCTACATTGACCCCTACATTGATACATTTGGCCGCGGACCCCCATCTGAAAACGTGTTGTGCCAGGGACCCCCCAGAAGCAAAGATTTCAGTTAAAAATGTTCGCTTTGAAATATATATGTATTCAGAGATATGCACACATTTTCAAGATAAAAACAGGAGATCTACAAGCTCATAGCGCGGCACTCGGTGCTGCGCTATGAGCTTGTAGATCTGTTATTTTTGAATAGCCAAAGCTGAAGTGGTTAAAATGATTGTGAGTGACACTATGTTAACTCATTGGGCTGGGGACCCCCTGGGACCCCCTTAAGGACCACTGGGGACCCCCTGGGACCCCCTTAAGGACCACTGGGGACCCCCTGGTAACCCCTTAAGGACCACTGGGGACCCCCTGGTAACCCCTTAAGGACCACTGGGGACCCCCTGGTAACCCCTTAAGGACCACTGGGGACCCCCTGGTAACCCCTTAAGGACCACTGGGGACCCCCTGGTAACCCCTTAAGGACCACTGGGGACCCCCTGGTAACCCCTTAAGGACCACTGGGGACCCCCTGGTACCCCCTTAAGGACCACTGGTTGAGAACCACTGATTTAACCCATTATTAAAAAATGATCAATAATGGATCATTTAATAAAACTAGAGGGCCCTCTCACACATACAGTGAAACGTTTAAAAGGTTTTGGTTCAGTGAGCTTGTAGATCTGTAGAAAATAACGTTTCAGTGGTTAATCGTCTTTGATTCATCAAAAAGTATTGGATAGAATAGTCACTATAGAAGTTTAGTTCTAACCCTAGACAGCTGTGTCTCTGAAGACACTAATGTCTAACTAACTAAATACTAAATAACTAACTAACAAACTAACTAACTAACTAACAAATGACTAACTATAGCCCTAGACAGCTGTGTCTCTGAAGACACAGCTGTCTAGTTCCTCTGTCTCACTTTTTCTTTCCACAAACCTGAGTTCCTCTTACTGTGTGTTGTCCTTCCTATTTGACTCTGTGGAGAAGTTCAGCTCAGTTCAGGTTCATCAGGTATTTCTTGCTGTCTGTACAACAAGTCACTTTAAACTGTCTGGCTGCTAGAACGGAATCAAACCAAAAACACATGGAAGGAGAATGTGTTTCTATATTATTACTTGAATCAAGCTTCCTTCCTTCACCTCGCTTGACCTCACAGCTTCTCCAGTGGAGAGAGAGTGTAGGTAACCATGGAAATAATAATAATGAATAATAATAATGATAATAATAAAGAGCTCATTATTTACTAGTTTTAGAGCAAATTGTCGCGTCGCTTGGAAAACTTGTACGTCCAAAACCAAGGTTTCTCTCCAACATGGATGCAATCTAACAAGAGCCATTGTTGACCCCGGAACTAAACGGTATGATGACGATGTGATGTCATTATGATGACGATGTGATGTCATTATGATGACGATGTGATGTCATTATGATGACGATGTGATGTCATTATGATGACGATGTGATGTCATTACAACCAGCTCCAGTCTGGTAGAACTTCATGGAGATCAATTTCAACATCAACCCTGGGCTCATGTGATCAAAGTCATGTGATCACAGTCATGTGATCACAGTCATGCTGAATTCCACAGGGAGGGGGGGGGGGGGCAGAGGATACTAGTGTGCAGTGTTGCCAAGTCTGCTTATTATAAGCGACTTTGGGCTTGGGTTTTTCTGTGAAGTCGTTTGTAAATACTGGTAGTTGCGGGTTGCGGTTTTTGGGGCCTTGTTTCTAAAGTGTAGTTTCTTATTTGGGATTGTTTTCAGTTTAACCACTTGAAAAGCTATATACAGCTATATATATATATACATACACAGTACATATACTGTATATATATATATATATATAGCTATATATATATATATATATCGGAACATTTGAAAATAACAGATCTACAAGCTCACAAGCTCTCCGGCACCGTTGGCTGGATCGCAGTGAAACTGTGCACACACACTCCCTGGGTGCCAGAGCAGAACCTCTGCCCCGAAATTTTCACATGGGCCTGTTATAGCGCCACCAGGAGGCTGCTTTTCGCAGAACAAATGTTTTGAGAATACTCCTACAGATGTTGTCCAAACATCACGCAAATCGGTACACAGTATCTCTATGGTCATGTGATCAAGACGGATCTGTTTGATTTTTCATATTCTATCCTGATTGGCTAAGATTGGCTTCCAAAGTTTGCAGGAGTGGCCCGTTTTGAACAAAATGCCGCAAATCATGAACGCAGCGTCCGATTGTGGTGAAACTTTGCACGCACATTCGCACTACGTTGAGGAACAGATGACCTTTAACATTGCACTATTATAGCGCCACCAGGAGGCCGATTTTGGCTATTTAAAAAAATATATATTAGTCCTACAAATTTTGTCCTAACATCACACAAATCGGAACACTATTATGTCTTTAGTCAAGTGATCAAGTCGGATCTGTCTGATTTTTCATATTCCATCCTGATTGGCGAATTCCGAACATTGCTGGCCCACAATAACCTCCCTGACCTGACCTTTTTCTAGTTTGGGCTTGTTTTCATAGAACCTCTCTCGCAAAATCTGGCAACACTGATAGTGTGTACGTGTGTCTGTAACAGAGTAAGACACAAACAAAGGCCTCTAAAGGGAGCTGAGCCAGAATCCTGGGGAACATGATGACTTTTCCTCTCTCTCTCTCTCCATCCCAGAGGATTTCCTCCTCCATCACAGATGGAGAAAACAGAGGCGGACTAGTAAAAGTCCCCTTCAAGTTCCTCTGTCTCACTTTTTCTTTCCACAAACCTGAGTTCCTCTTACTGTGTGTTGTCCTTCCTATTTGACTCTGTGGAGAAGTTCAGCTCAGTTCAGGTTCAGGTTCATCAGGTATTTCTTGCTGTCTGTACAACAAGTCACTTTAAACTGTAGTCTGGCTGGTAGAACGGAATCAAAGCAAAAACACATGTTTTCCTCAGAGGAAGGAGAATGTGTTTCTATATTATTACTTGAATCAAATTTCAAGATTCAAGAGTTGCTATTGTCCAGTGGTGGAATATCAATACTGCAATATAGAAAGTAAAAGTGCAGAATTAAACATTTACTTGAGTGAAAGTACAAAAGTATAAGTAAGTAGAAAGCACTCATTATGCAGAATGTCCCATTTCACAAGTTTCGAAAATAGCCAATCTATAGTCGACTAAATCAACTGTAGATTTAGTCGACTAAAACTAGACAAAATCTAAAACATTTCAGATGACTAAAATATGACTAAAACTAAATGGAATGTTATTCAAAAGACTATGACTAAAACTACATCAAAATGTGCTGTCAGAATCAACACTGGGGTTGTAGAGGGGAAAATAATCAAGGTGACGGCTGGCCACACTCAGAGGAATTCCAGCACAAGCCGTTACATGTGACACCAATTTCCACCTTAAAAAGCCTTGCCTCAGGACAGACATTAACTTCCTCCTGCTCATCATAATGGGGGCTCGTCCTTGAGTCCTTGACTACAGCACTGACACCGCTCCCTCAGGAGAGTTAAAGCTAACTGACTAAATGCTAAATGTAAAAGTTTATTACCACCGTCTCTCACTCACTTACAGTCCAGACACCAGGACAACAAGACAGTCGTTCTGTTACTTCCACATGTATTTCCTGACATACATGTGTCTCTGTCACACCTGACATACATGTGTCTCTTTGAGACACACCTGACATACATGTGTCTCTTTGAGACACACCTGACATACACGTGTCTCTTTGAGACACACCTGACATACATGTGTCTCTGTCACACCTGACATACATGTGTCTCTGTCACACCTGACATACATGTGTCTCTGTCACACCTGACATACATGTGTCTCTTTAGATGTGTCACACCTGACATACATGTGTCTCTGTCACACCTGACATACATGTGTCTCTGTCACACCTGACATACATGTGTCTCTTTACATGTGTCACACCTGACATACATGTGTCTCTTTACATGTGTCACACCTGACATACATGTGTCTCTTTACATGTGTCACACCTGACATAGATGTGTCTCTTTACTCGGAATCCTATCAGCTCTCAGAGGGGAACTGAGACCTCGGGTTGTTGACAGCTAGCTAGCTAAGCTGGCTAGCAGTAACCGCAACTTGTCACTTGTCTGTGGCCAAAACGGATTGCCTAGATCAAGGGTTCCCAAACTTTCCAGGCGGTGACCCCCAAAAATAATCTTTGATAATCTTTGAACTGACAAGCACTTGGAATTGTAGGCATTTATTTTGGTTCCACAGATAAATATTGTGAAAATAGCTGAACTACAAGCTCACAACGCCTCACACATTTTCGCCAAGGTTATTTTCACAATGTTTGCCTATTTTTTACGTAATAGTTTACAATTTGGCCAATTTGTTATTAAAAGGTTTTAAAAGTCCTTAAATTGTAACTTTATAAATGTGCAGATACCCTGTACAGTATATACACTTATACTGTATGTTGGTTTGTTTACTGTGAGAAAACTATGATGCACATTAAGATAATCCTCTGGGGACGTTAGTCCTTAAGCACTTGAACCCTCTAGTCTTAGTGAGTTGTCACTTGTTTCTCTTCCAAACGAGTCTATTTGGTTCCATTTGAGTTACAGACCCATAACGGTCCATATTTGGACCCCCTGGTCCCCTTGAGAAACCGTGTACTAACTAGGCTACACTATGCACTCTGTAGTTTGTACTAACTAGGCTACACTATGCACTCTGTAGTTTGTACTAACTAGGCTACACTATGCACTCTGTAGTTTGTACTAACTAGGCTACACTATAGACTACACTATGCACTCTGTAGTTTGTACTAACTAGGCTACACTATGCACTCTGTAGTTTGTACTAACTAGGCTACACTATGCACTCTGTAGTTTGTACTAACTAGGCTACACTATGCACTCTGTAGTTTGTACTAACTAGGCTACACTATGCACTCTGTAGTTTGTACTAACTAGGCTACACTATGCACTCTGTAGTTTGTACGAACTAGGCTACACTTTGCACTCTGTAGTTTGCCACTTGAGCTCTAGTCTACCTTTTTTCAGTCTACACTAAAAGTCTAAGCCAAAAATAGCCGATCTACAAGCTCACACGGCGAATGTCCCCCCCCCCCCCACAGAATAGGGATGCTAGGGTTCAAGTGGTTTCTAAGCAGGTGTGTGTGCTGTGTGTGAATGAGCTTTATTTATTTATTTATTTATTTATGTAATACAATCAGCTCACTGTGGAGAGAGAGAGAGACTGGGGACACACACACACACACACAGACACACACACACACACACACACACACACACACACACACACACACACACAGACACACACACACACAGACACACACAGACACACACACACAGACACACACACAGACACAGACACAGACACACACACACACACACACACACACACACACACACACACACACACACACAGACACAGACACACACAGACACAGACACACACAGACACACAGACACACACAGACAGACACACACAGACACACACACACACAGACACAGACACACACACAGACACACACACACACACACACACACACACACACACACACACACACACACACACACACACACACACACACAGACACACACACACACAGACACACACAGACACACAGACACACAGACACACACAGACACACAGACACAGACACACACAGACACACAGACACACACAGACAGACACACACAGACACACAGACACACAGACACACACAGACACACACAGACAGACACACACAGACACACACACACACACACACACACACACACACACACACACACACACACACACACAGACACACACAGACACACAGACACACACAGACAGACACACACAGACACCCACAGACAGACACACACAGACACACAGACACACACACACAGACACACACACACACACACACACACACACAGACACACAGACACACACACACAGACACACAGACACACAGATACACAGACACACAGACACACAGACCTGCTCATCATCACTTAAGTACATGTACTTAAAGTACCGCACTTTAGTTACTTTTTACTTTCCTAGATACTTTTACTTCTACTCCACTACATCTCAGGGGCAAATATTGTACTTTTACTCCACTACAATTATTTGAAAACTTTAGTTACTAGTTACTTTGCAGATATACATTATTACATCATAAAACATACATTAACCACTTTAGTCCTATTTTATACCTAAGCTATTTGAATACAGCAGATCTACAAGCTCACAACGCGTCGCATCGCGACACGTTGTGAGCATGTAGATCAGCTATTTTCAATCATTAGTACTTTTACTTTTGGTACTTTAAGTATATTTTGATGCCAATACTTTTGTACATTTACTCAAGTAACATTTTGAACACAGGCCTTTTACTTCTAACAGAGTATTTTTTATATTGTGGTATTGCTTTTACTCAAGTAAAATATCTGAGTACTTCTCCCCCCCTGCATATGGCCCATAATGCTGCAGCAATGAATAATTGAAGAGCAGAAACAGAGTGAAGACAAAGCAGAGAGATTGTCTATAGTTTATAACATATATATATTTATATATATTTATAACATATAAACACAAAGGTTCAAAAGGTCCCTGTAGAGATTTGGTGCAGCTTAAATTAAGTGTATAAAAAGGGGGGGGGGGTTTAAAGGGTCCTGCAGCCCCCCACTGCATACTAACCATCCCATCCATCCCATAGCCAGAGAGATGCACACTGCATACTAACCATCCCATAGCCAGAGAGATGCACAGAGGATCCATTGAGAAAATGGTGTGTGTGTGTGTGTGTGTGTGTGTGTGTGTGTGTGTGTGTGTGTGTGTGTGTGTGTGTGTGTGTGTGTGTGTGTGTGTGTGTGTGTGTGTGTGTGTGTGTGTGTGTGTGTGTGTGTGTGTGTGTGTGTGTGTGTGTACACGTGCTAGGGGTGCTAAATCCTTCCAAAGTTTTCAAATAATTATAGTGGAGTCAAAAGTACAATATTTGCTAAGTAAAAGTATTGAAAATTGGGAATACCCAAGTAAAGTAAAAATCAATGTCAAACTTGTACTTAAGTACAGTACTTGAGTAAATGTACTTAGTTACTTTACACCACTTCCTGAACGTGCGACACCGACACACAACTACAGGCATAACTGAGGCCTGACATCACATCTCCTCCTAAGACTCTCCGTTGAGTCAGTTCAGCCAATAACAGGAATCATAAGACGTATGAAATGTTCTAGAACAATCCATCTGGACGATTAAACACAGAGAGGAGCCTGACCCAGAGATCCTCTCCAACAGGCTCTCATGACTCCCTCATTACAGAGCTGTGAGGTCATGTGTTACGCTGACGTTCAGCATTCCATGTAGAGCATGTAAGACCCCCTTAGCTGAGAGAGAGATGAAGCAGGGACCCCTTAGCTGAGAGAGAGATGAAGCAGGGACCCCTTAGCTGAGAGAGAGATGAAGCAGGGACCCCTTAGCTGAGAGAGAGATGAAGCAGGGACCCCCTTAGCTGAGAGAGAGATGAAGCAGGGACCCCCTTAGCTGATAGAGAGATGAAGCAGGGACCCCCTTAGCTGAGAGAGAGATGAAGCAGGGACCCCCCTAGCTGAGAGAGAGATGAAGCAGGGACCCCTTAGCTGAGAGAGAGATGAAGCAGGGACCCCCTTAGCTGAGAGAGAGATGAAGCAGGGACCCCCTTAGCTGAGAGAGAGATGAAGCAGGGACCCCTTAGCTGAGAGAGAGATGAAGCAGGGACCCCCTTAGCTGAGAGAGAGATGAAGCAGGGACCCCCTTAGCTGAGAGAGAGATGAAGCAGGGACCCCCTTAGCTGAGAGAGAGATGAAGCAGGGACCCCCCCCCCATTACATATTGTATAAAATGGTAGCATCAGTGGTGTAAAGTAACTTCAGTAAGTACATTTACTCAAGTACTGTACTTTACCCATTTAGACCTGAGGCAGATTCTAAATCCTTTAAATTTAAAGTTTTCTGAAAAACTTAAAATATTTATTAAAAAATTACAAAAATGTATGTTTCTACTGTATATAATGTGCATAGCAACAGCTGAAAGGTATAGTTACAAAAAGGGGTTCCCGCCCAAAATGGGTTAAGTACAAATTTGAGGAAAACATGCAATATCAGGTGCAGAACGACTAGGTGTTCAGTATTCAGCGTGAAACTGAGTGAGGGTTTTTAGATGTACTTTAGATGGACAGAGGAATGTTCTGTCCATCTCAGCACAGTAACTGCTATGAATTCCAGAGTTATTCACAGAACAGTCACTATAACACCTGTGATGAGATGAGAGCCAGATCTACATATTCAACAGTTTTTACAGCATCCATAGGTTTCCTACAGGGAGGTTACTGTGTGTGTGAATGATGGGCATCACTTCCTGTCAGTCATTCAATTCATTTCAGTGATCTGTGTCAGTCAATAATAATGTTGGAACACAATCTCATCTACAAGCTCACAAATGTGTCTCAACCTCACAGGGCCGCTGCAGCTTGTAGATCAGCTATTTATTTCTGACCAAACACAGCTTTAAGTGTAAAATAAAGTTCACTTTATGTGTGTTTTATATTTTGTCGCTGTCGGGGGAAACCTCATACTGTTTGTCCAAAACTTTAAATAGCAAAAAGTATAACAAAAGTATATCAAAAGTAGCAGATCTACAAGCTCAAAACTCGTCGCTTCGCACCGCGTTTCGATCTTGTAGATCTGCTACTTTTGATGCTTGTGTGTGACGCTGTAGTCATGTGATCAAGTAGAGAGTTACAATAAGACGAAAAACACAAAAGGTTTGAATATGGAGATGAGAGGTTTCTGCCTCGACAGCAACAATATACTTGTTTGCTTATAAGTGTAAATAGTAACTTTCAGAACTTTTAATGATATATTTTTTTTTTCTTAATTGATTCGATTTTTTTTGAGAAAATATTGGTCAAAACATAATTAATTGGGGATCTAGGACTCTCATCATCATCATCATCATCATCATCATCATCAGACCCAAAACTCTGTCATGGGGTCAGGGGGTCAGGCTCTAGATGAAAGTGATGTTCAAATCTGTCCCCGGTCGGTCACACAGCGGACAGTCAGTCACGCTACTTTGCTTATCTTTCCAACACAAGTTATCTAGCAGACTTCTGCCACTGTGATCAAACTGTTCCATTACTGTGTCAGAGTGCTATCGCATCGCAGTATCCCCCAGAATACCACACAACATGGGATGATCTCTCTCTGTCTCTCTCTCTGTGTCTCTCTCTCTGTGTCTCTCTCTGTGTCTCTCTGTCTCTCTCTCTCTGTCTCTCTCTCTGTGTCTCTCTGTCTCTCTCTCTCTCTGTCTCTCTCTCTCTCTGTGTCTCTCTCTCTGTGTCTCTCTCTGTGTCTCTCTGTCTCTCTCTCTCTCTCTGTGTCTCTCTCTCTCTGTCTCTCTCTCTGTCTCTCTCTCTGTCTCTCTCTCTGTGTCTCTCTCTCTCTGTGTCTCTCTCTCTGTGTCTCTCTCTGTGTCTCTCTGTCTCTCTCTCTCTCTCTCTCTGTCTCTCTCTCTATGTCTCTCTCTCTGTGTCTCTCTGTCTCTCTCTCTCTGTCTCTCTCTCTGTGTCTCTCTGTCTCTCTCTCTCTCTGTCTCTCTCTCTCTGTGTCTCTCTCTCTGTCTCTCTCTCTGTGTCTCTCTGTCTCAAGAATACAAGAACCGCTGGTCCGCGAAAGAAATGGGGGCGAGTGTGTTTTGGGGCGAGCCTTCCGGTTACCCTCAAAACCTTTTATTTCAAGGGCCCCCTATATTCCTTTCCATTCATTCCATTCTGTACAGTCTCAGTGGTTACACAAAGCAGACATTTGATATCTATCTCAGTATCTAAACGGAACCAACCTATAATAAAGAAACAACACTGTGACGTTGCATTAGAAAGGCTAATCTACAGACTAATCTAAAAGTCTTCTCTCTCTGTGAACCATCATTGTTGATGTGTTGTGCTGTTCTAAACTAACCCTAATCACATCATAAACATACCGCGCATACGTAGAATGTGTACGTACGCCGTTAGAGAACGTGTGGTATGTATGATGCAAACACTCATGTGTTTCATGTAGGAGCTCGTTCCTGTGGGCCAACTCCCTTCTGTTGGCTAGGTGGGAGGGGGGAGGGGCTAATAGTTACACCTTGTTGCAGTGCATGCTGGGACATGTAGTGAAAGTAGCAGTAGAGCTCAGAGGGAAACGAAACAACAAGAGAAGCTAATAACGGTAAAAACAAACAAACGAGTCCCAAACTGCTCCTAAAAGTTAGGATGGGTAAATGCAGAGAGCAAATGCACACAATTAAACCCCAAAACAACAACTAAAAGGGACACAATTATTATTATTTATTATTATTGTTATTTTATATTACGTCTTGTCAGAGTCCCTGGTGAGAGTGAGAGTGAAGCAGAGCTGCAGGACTCAAGAGGATTGAGTTCAAAGGGATTGATGTTCAACTAAACAAGGTTCATTTGCAACGGTATTCTTATGTACTTCACAACCGCTTATTTTCCCCTTTCCTCTTCCTCCTAGTCATTGTTTTAGGTGACAGGTCAATGAGGTCATAACCAGGTCAATGAGGTCATAACCAGGTCAATGAGGTCATAACCAGCCTATAGTCTCATGTGGCCAGACTGCTGCCTCCCACAATGTTCAAAATGTTCTCCTCAGGAAGAATCTTGAGTTACGGGGGAAGCTGGGCTTTCCCTGCTTTGATGAATAGACTGTCAGAGAGGGAGATGCCTGTAGGAGGGGGTTCTTCTCCTGTTGTAATGGCCATGATGTTTTTACAGGACAGACGGTGAAGACCCCGTCTTCTCTCCAACATCTCCCTCCGACTCTCATATAATAATGATATATATAATCAGTCTTATACGGAGCAGCAGCCTTTTCAAAGTCCATAAAAAAAAGTCTCTATATCAGTCTCTCTTTATCCTTCCTGACCGCCCGACCACTTCCACTGCAAACATCATTAGCAGATGGTTTTCTGACTCCCACTGCCATTACATAGTGATCTAACACATTACATTACATTACATAACACATTACATAGTGATCTAACACATTACATAGTGATCTAACACATTACATAGTGATCTAACACATTACATAGTGATCTAACACATTACCAGACACCGGGTCAGTGAGGGAAGAGGAGGCTTAATAAAAAAACTAAATGCTGACACAAGCCAAAGTGCATTAAAGTTCCTCTTTGATAGGGTTAGGGTTAGGGTTAGTGGCCAACCTGGATAGATCCAAAAGATGGATTAAGCCTCTGGTATGAAGACTCTCATTAAAGCCCCGACCAATATATCGCCCATTATTTGACTACAGCCATTATCCGTTATCGGCAATTATGCAGCTGATGTTTCCCAATGTGTTGGCCTGACGTGGCCAGTGAATAAAACATCTACTGATGCACAAACTTGGACACATCATCATCAGTGTTGTTTCCTGGAGTCACTGGGTGTTAAGGGTCTTACAACAGACCCTCCTCCAGGCGACCCGACCGAGGCTGATGAGACCCCGGCCTGTGTCCAAGTGACATGCTACTGCCCCACTGTGTGTCCAAGTGACATGCTACTGCCCCGCTGTGTGTCCTAGTGACATGCTACTGCCCCACTGTGTGTCCAAGTGACATGCTACTGCCCCCACTGTGTGTCCAAGTGACATGCTACTGCCCCGCTGTGTGTCCTAGTGACATGCTACTGCCCCACTGTGTGTCCAAGTGACATGCTACTGCCCCACTGTGTGTCCAAGTGACATGCTACTGCCCCACTGTGTGTCCAAGTGACATGCTACTGCCCCACTGTGTGTCCAAGTGACATGCTACTGCCCCACTGTGTGTCCAAGTGACATGCTACTGCCCCGCTGTGTGTCCTAGTGACATGCTACTGCCCCACTGTGTGTCCAAGTGACATGCTACTGCCCCGCTGTGTGTCCTAGTGACATGCTACTGCCCCACTGTGTGTCCAAGTGACATGCTACTGCCCCACTGTGTGTCCAAGTGACATGCTACTGCCCCGCTGTGTGTCCTAGTGACATGCTACTGCCCCACTGTGTGTCCAAGTGACATGCTGCTGCCCCACTGTGTGTCCAAGTGACATGCTACTGCCCCACTGTGTGTCCAAGTGACATGCTACTGCCCCTCTGTGTGTCCAAGTGACATGCTACTGCCCCTCTGTGTGTCCTAGTGACATGCTACTGCCCCTCTGTGTGTCCTAGTGACATGCTACTGCCCCACTGTGTGTCCTAGTGACATGCTACTGCCCCACTGTGTGTCCATGGTCTCTTTGCCCCGCTCCCCTCAGGCAGGAGGTTGCGGTCACCAAAGACTGTGAAGGCACGACACTCACACAGCTTTTTCCCCACGGCCATCCGGCTACTGAATGCTGCTGGTCCCCCCCCCCCCCCCCCCTGACCTTACCTGACCTCAGAGACTGTCCTAACTGAACACTTGATCTTTTTGGCACTTTTTGGCACTTCTCATATTTATTTTTATTTATTACTTGTTGTTGCACTATGATGTGGTTTGCACTGTCTTGTCCTGTCTTGCACCAGTCCTGTTGTAAACTGCGCTCCACTGCATCAAACCAAATTCCTAACATGTCTACATGTCATGGCAATAAAGTCTTCTGATTCTGATTCTGATGCTACTGCCCCCTCTGTGTGTCCAAGTGACATGCTACTGCCCCCTCTGTGTGTCCAAGTGACATGCTACTGCCCCCTCTGTGTGTCCAAGTGACATGCTACTGCCCCACTGTGTGTCCAAGTGACATGCTACTGCCCCCTCTGTGTGTCCAAGTGACATGCTACTGCCCCCTCTGTGTGTCCAAGTGACATGCTACTGCCCCACTGTGTGTCCTAGTGACATGCTACTGCCCCCCTGTGTGTCCAAGTGACATGCTACTGCCCCACTGTGTGTCCAAGTGACATGCTACTGCCCCACTGTGTGTCCTAGTGACATGCTACTGCCCCCACTGTGTGTCCAAGTGACATGCTACTGCCCCACTGTGTGTCCAAGTGACATGCTACTGCCCCACTGTGTGTCCTAGTGACATGCTACTGCCCCACTGTGTGTCCAAGTGACATGCTACTGCCCCACTGTGTGTCCTAGTGACATGCTACTGCCCCACTGTGTGTCCAAGTGACATGCTACTGCCCCACTGTGTGTCCTAGTGACATGCTACTGCCCCACTGTGTGTCCTAGTGACATGCTACTGCCCCACTGTGTGTCCAAGTGACATGCTACTGCCCCACTGTGTGTCCAAGTGACATGCTACTGCCCCACTGTGTGTCCTAGTGACATGCTACTGCCCCACTGTGTGTCCAAGTGACATGCTACTGCCCCACTGTGTGTCCTAGTGACATGCTACTGCCCCACTGTGTGTCCAAGTGACATGCTACTGCCCCACTGTGTGTCCAAGTGACATGCTACTGCCCCACTGTGTGTCCTAGTGACATGCTACTGCCCCACTGTGTGTCCAAGTGACATGCTACTGCCCCACTGTGTGTCCAAGTGACATGCTACTGCCCCACTGTGTGTCCTAGTGACATGCTACTGCCCCACTGTGTGTCCAAGTGACATGCTACTGCCCCACTGTGTGTCCTAGTGACATGCTACTGCCCCACTGTGTGTCCAAGTGACATGCTACTGCCCCACTGTGTGTCCTAGTGACATGCTACTGCCCCACTGTGTGTCCAAGTGACATGCTACTGCCCCCACTGTGTGTCCAAGTGACATGCTACTGCCCCACTGTGTGTCCTAGTGACATGCTACTGCCCCACTGTGTGTCCAAGTGACATGCTACTGCCCCACTGTGTGTCCAAGTGACATGCTACTGCCCCACTGTGTGTCCTAGTGACATGCTACTGCCCCACTGTGTGTCCTAGTGACATGCTACTGCCCCGCTGTGTGTCCTAGTGACATGCTACTGCCCCACTGTGTGTCCAAGTGACATGCTGCTGCCCCACTGTGTGTCCAAGTGACATGCTACTGCCCCACTGTGTGTCCAAGTGACATGCTACTGCCCCTCTGTGTGTCCAAGTGACATGCTACTGCCCCACTGTGTGTCCAAGTGACATGCTACTGCCCCACTGTGTGTCCTAGTGACATGCTACTGCCCCACTGTGTGTCCATGGTCTCTTTGCCCCGCTCCCCTCAGGCAGGAGGTTGCGGTCACCAAAGACTGTGAAGGCACGACACTCACACAGCTTTTTCCCCACGGCCATCCGGCTACTGAATGCTGCTGGTCCCCCCCCCCCCCCCCCCCTGACCTTACCTGACCTCAGAGACTGTCCTAACTGAACACTTGATCTTTTTGGCACTTTTTGGCACTTCTCATATTTATTTTTATTTATTACTTGTTGTTGCACTATGATGTGGTTTGCACTGTCTTGTCCTGTCTTGCACCAGTCCTGTTGTAAACTGCGCTCCACTGCATCAAACCAAATTCCTAACATGTCTACATGTCATGGCAATAAAGTCTTCTGATTCTGATTCTGATGCTACTGCCCCCTCTGTGTGTCCAAGTGACATGCTACTGCCCCCTCTGTGTGTCCAAGTGACATGCTACTGCCCCCTCTGTGTGTCCAAGTGACATGCTACTGCCCCACTGTGTGTCCAAGTGACATGCTACTGCCCCCTCTGTGTGTCCAAGTGACATGCTACTGCCCCCTCTGTGTGTCCAAGTGACATGCTACTGCCCCACTGTGTGTCCTAGTGACATGCTACTGCCCCCCTGTGTGTCCAAGTGACATGCTACTGCCCCACTGTGTGTCCAAGTGACATGCTACTGCCCCACTGTGTGTCCTAGTGACATGCTACTGCCCCACTGTGTGTCCAAGTGACATGCTACTGCCCCACTGTGTGTCCTAGTGACATGCTACTGCCCCCACTGTGTGTCCTAGTGACATGCTACTGCCCCCACTGTGTGTCCAAGTGACATGCTACTGCCCCACTGTGTGTCCAAGTGACATGCTACTGCCCCACTGTGTGTCCTAGTGACATGCTACTGCCCCACTGTGTGTCCAAGTGACATGCTACTGCCCCACTGTGTGTCCTAGTGACATGCTACTGCCCCACTGTGTGTCCAAGTGACATGCTACTGCCCCACTGTGTGTCCTAGTGACATGCTACTGCCCCACTGTGTGTCCTAGTGACATGCTACTGCCCCACTGTGTGTCCAAGTGACATGCTACTGCCCCACTGTGTGTCCAAGTGACATGCTACTGCCCCACTGTGTGTCCTAGTGACATGCTACTGCCCCACTGTGTGTCCAAGTGACATGCTACTGCCCCACTGTGTGTCCTAGTGACATGCTACTGCCCCACTGTGTGTCCAAGTGACATGCTACTGCCCCACTGTGTGTCCAAGTGACATGCTACTGCCCCACTGTGTGTCCTAGTGACATGCTACTGCCCCACTGTGTGTCCAAGTGACATGCTACTGCCCCACTGTGTGTCCAAGTGACATGCTACTGCCCCACTGTGTGTCCTAGTGACATGCTACTGCCCCACTGTGTGTCCAAGTGACATGCTACTGCCCCACTGTGTGTCCTAGTGACATGCTACTGCCCCACTGTGTGTCCAAGTGACATGCTACTGCCCCACTGTGTGTCCTAGTGACATGCTACTGCCCCACTGTGTGTCCAAGTGACATGCTACTGCCCCCACTGTGTGTCCAAGTGACATGCTACTGCCCCACTGTGTGTCCTAGTGACATGCTACTGCCCCACTGTGTGTCCAAGTGACATGCTACTGCCCCACTGTGTGTCCTAGTGACATGCTACTGCCCCACTGTGTGTCCAAGTGACATGCTACTGCCCCACTGTGTGTCCAAGTGACATGCTACTGCCCCACTGTGTGTCCAAGTGACATGCTACTGCCCCCACTGTGTGTCCAAGTGACATGCTACTGCCCCACTGTGTGTCCTAGTGACATGCTACTGCCCCACTGTGTGTCCAAGTGACATGCTACTGCCCCCACTGTGTGTCCTAGTGACATGCTACTGCCCCACTGTGTGTCCTAGTGACATGCTACTGCCCCACTGTGTGTCCAAGTGACATGCTACTGCCCCACTGTGTGTCCAAGTGACATGCTACTGCCCCACTGTGTGTCCAAGTGACATGCTACTGCCCCCACTGTGTGTCCTAGTGACATGCTACTGCCCCACTGTGTGTCCAAGTGACATGCTACTGCCCCACTGTGTGTCCAAGTGACATGCTACTGCCCCCACTGTGTGTCCTAGTGACATGCTACTGCCCCCACTGTGTGTCCAAGTGACATGCTACTGCCCCACTGTGTGTCCTAGTGACATGCTACTGCCCCACTGTGTGTCCAAGTGACATGCTACTGCCCCACTGTGTGTCCAAGTGACATGCTACTGCCCCACTGTGTGTCCAAGTGACATGCTACTGCCCCACTGTGTGTCCAAGTGACATGCTACTGCCCCACTGTGTGTCCTAGTGACATGCTACTGCCCCACTGTGTGTCCTAGTGACATGCTACTGCCCCACTGTGTGTCCAAGTGACATGCTACTGCCCCACTGTGTGTCCTAGTGACATGCTACTGCCCCACTGTGTGTCCAAGTGACATGCTACTGCCCCCACTGTGTGTCCAAGTGACATGCTACTGCCCCACTGTGTGTCCAAGTGACATGCTACTGCCCCACTGTGTGTCCAAGTGACATGCTACTGCCCCACTGTGTGTCCAAGTGACATGCTACTGCCCCACTGTGTGTCCAAGTGACATGCTACTGCCCCACTGTGTGTCCAAGTGACATGCTACTGCCCCGCTGTGTGTCCTAGTGACATGCTACTGCCCCACTGTGTGTCCAAGTGACATGCTACTGCCCCGCTGTGTGTCCTAGTGACATGCTACTGCCCCACTGTGTGTCCAAGTGACATGCTACTGCCCCACTGTGTGTCCAAGTGACATGCTACTGCCCCGCTGTGTGTCCTAGTGACATGCTACTGCCCCACTGTGTGTCCAAGTGACATGCTGCTGCCCCACTGTGTGTCCAAGTGACATGCTACTGCCCCACTGTGTGTCCAAGTGACATGCTACTGCCCCTCTGTGTGTCCAAGTGACATGCTACTGCCCCTCTGTGTGTCCTAGTGACATGCTACTGCCCCTCTGTGTGTCCTAGTGACATGCTACTGCCCCACTGTGTGTCCTAGTGACATGCTACTGCCCCACTGTGTGTCCATGGTCTCTTTGCCCCGCTCCCCTCAGGCAGGAGGTTGCGGTCACCAAAGACTGTGAAGGCACGACACTCACACAGCTTTTTCCCCACGGCCATCCGGCTACTGAATGCTGCTGGTCCCCCCCCCCCCCCCCCCTGACCTTACCTGACCTCAGAGACTGTCCTAACTGAACACTTGATCTTTTTGGCACTTTTTGGCACTTCTCATATTTATTTTTATTTATTACTTGTTGTTGCACTATGATGTGGTTTGCACTGTCTTGTCCTGTCTTGCACCAGTCCTGTTGTAAACTGCGCTCCACTGCATCAAACCAAATTCCTAACATGTCTACATGTCATGGCAATAAAGTCTTCTGATTCTGATTCTGATGCTACTGCCCCCTCTGTGTGTCCAAGTGACATGCTACTGCCCCCTCTGTGTGTCCAAGTGACATGCTACTGCCCCCTCTGTGTGTCCAAGTGACATGCTACTGCCCCACTGTGTGTCCAAGTGACATGCTACTGCCCCCTCTGTGTGTCCAAGTGACATGCTACTGCCCCCTCTGTGTGTCCAAGTGACATGCTACTGCCCCACTGTGTGTCCTAGTGACATGCTACTGCCCCCCTGTGTGTCCAAGTGACATGCTACTGCCCCACTGTGTGTCCAAGTGACATGCTACTGCCCCACTGTGTGTCCTAGTGACATGCTACTGCCCCCACTGTGTGTCCAAGTGACATGCTACTGCCCCACTGTGTGTCCAAGTGACATGCTACTGCCCCACTGTGTGTCCTAGTGACATGCTACTGCCCCACTGTGTGTCCAAGTGACATGCTACTGCCCCACTGTGTGTCCTAGTGACATGCTACTGCCCCACTGTGTGTCCAAGTGACATGCTACTGCCCCACTGTGTGTCCTAGTGACATGCTACTGCCCCACTGTGTGTCCTAGTGACATGCTACTGCCCCACTGTGTGTCCAAGTGACATGCTACTGCCCCACTGTGTGTCCAAGTGACATGCTACTGCCCCACTGTGTGTCCTAGTGACATGCTACTGCCCCACTGTGTGTCCAAGTGACATGCTACTGCCCCACTGTGTGTCCTAGTGACATGCTACTGCCCCACTGTGTGTCCAAGTGACATGCTACTGCCCCACTGTGTGTCCAAGTGACATGCTACTGCCCCACTGTGTGTCCTAGTGACATGCTACTGCCCCACTGTGTGTCCAAGTGACATGCTACTGCCCCACTGTGTGTCCAAGTGACATGCTACTGCCCCACTGTGTGTCCTAGTGACATGCTACTGCCCCACTGTGTGTCCAAGTGACATGCTACTGCCCCACTGTGTGTCCTAGTGACATGCTACTGCCCCACTGTGTGTCCAAGTGACATGCTACTGCCCCACTGTGTGTCCTAGTGACATGCTACTGCCCCACTGTGTGTCCAAGTGACATGCTACTGCCCCCACTGTGTGTCCAAGTGACATGCTACTGCCCCACTGTGTGTCCTAGTGACATGCTACTGCCCCACTGTGTGTCCAAGTGACATGCTACTGCCCCACTGTGTGTCCAAGTGACATGCTACTGCCCCACTGTGTGTCCTAGTGACATGCTACTGCCCCACTGTGTGTCCTAGTGACATGCTACTGCCCCGCTGTGTGTCCTAGTGACATGCTACTGCCCCACTGTGTGTCCAAGTGACATGCTGCTGCCCCACTGTGTGTCCAAGTGACATGCTACTGCCCCACTGTGTGTCCAAGTGACATGCTACTGCCCCTCTGTGTGTCCAAGTGACATGCTACTGCCCCACTGTGTGTCCAAGTGACATGCTACTGCCCCACTGTGTGTCCTAGTGACATGCTACTGCCCCACTGTGTGTCCATGGTCTCTTTGCCCCGCTCCCCTCAGGCAGGAGGTTGCGGTCACCAAAGACTGTGAAGGCACGACACTCACACAGCTTTTTCCCCACGGCCATCCGGCTACTGAATGCTGCTGGTCCCCCCCCCCCCCCCCCCTGACCTTACCTGACCTCAGAGACTGTCCTAACTGAACACTTGATCTTTTTGGCACTTTTTGGCACTTCTCATATTTATTTTTATTTATTACTTGTTGTTGCACTATGATGTGGTTTGCACTGTCTTGTCCTGTCTTGCACCAGTCCTGTTGTAAACTGCGCTCCACTGCATCAAACCAAATTCCTAACATGTCTACATGTCATGGCAATAAAGTCTTCTGATTCTGATTCTGATGCTACTGCCCCCTCTGTGTGTCCAAGTGACATGCTACTGCCCCCTCTGTGTGTCCAAGTGACATGCTACTGCCCCCTCTGTGTGTCCAAGTGACATGCTACTGCCCCACTGTGTGTCCAAGTGACATGCTACTGCCCCCTCTGTGTGTCCAAGTGACATGCTACTGCCCCCTCTGTGTGTCCAAGTGACATGCTACTGCCCCACTGTGTGTCCTAGTGACATGCTACTGCCCCCCTGTGTGTCCAAGTGACATGCTACTGCCCCACTGTGTGTCCAAGTGACATGCTACTGCCCCACTGTGTGTCCTAGTGACATGCTACTGCCCCACTGTGTGTCCAAGTGACATGCTACTGCCCCACTGTGTGTCCTAGTGACATGCTACTGCCCCCACTGTGTGTCCTAGTGACATGCTACTGCCCCCACTGTGTGTCCAAGTGACATGCTACTGCCCCACTGTGTGTCCAAGTGACATGCTACTGCCCCACTGTGTGTCCTAGTGACATGCTACTGCCCCACTGTGTGTCCAAGTGACATGCTACTGCCCCACTGTGTGTCCTAGTGACATGCTACTGCCCCACTGTGTGTCCAAGTGACATGCTACTGCCCCACTGTGTGTCCTAGTGACATGCTACTGCCCCACTGTGTGTCCTAGTGACATGCTACTGCCCCACTGTGTGTCCAAGTGACATGCTACTGCCCCACTGTGTGTCCAAGTGACATGCTACTGCCCCACTGTGTGTCCTAGTGACATGCTACTGCCCCACTGTGTGTCCAAGTGACATGCTACTGCCCCACTGTGTGTCCTAGTGACATGCTACTGCCCCACTGTGTGTCCAAGTGACATGCTACTGCCCCACTGTGTGTCCAAGTGACATGCTACTGCCCCACTGTGTGTCCTAGTGACATGCTACTGCCCCACTGTGTGTCCAAGTGACATGCTACTGCCCCACTGTGTGTCCAAGTGACATGCTACTGCCCCACTGTGTGTCCTAGTGACATGCTACTGCCCCACTGTGTGTCCAAGTGACATGCTACTGCCCCACTGTGTGTCCTAGTGACATGCTACTGCCCCACTGTGTGTCCAAGTGACATGCTACTGCCCCACTGTGTGTCCTAGTGACATGCTACTGCCCCACTGTGTGTCCAAGTGACATGCTACTGCCCCCACTGTGTGTCCAAGTGACATGCTACTGCCCCACTGTGTGTCCTAGTGACATGCTACTGCCCCACTGTGTGTCCAAGTGACATGCTACTGCCCCACTGTGTGTCCTAGTGACATGCTACTGCCCCACTGTGTGTCCAAGTGACATGCTACTGCCCCACTGTGTGTCCAAGTGACATGCTACTGCCCCACTGTGTGTCCAAGTGACATGCTACTGCCCCCACTGTGTGTCCAAGTGACATGCTACTGCCCCACTGTGTGTCCTAGTGACATGCTACTGCCCCACTGTGTGTCCAAGTGACATGCTACTGCCCCCACTGTGTGTCCTAGTGACATGCTACTGCCCCACTGTGTGTCCTAGTGACATGCTACTGCCCCACTGTGTGTCCAAGTGACATGCTACTGCCCCACTGTGTGTCCAAGTGACATGCTACTGCCCCACTGTGTGTCCAAGTGACATGCTACTGCCCCCACTGTGTGTCCTAGTGACATGCTACTGCCCCACTGTGTGTCCAAGTGACATGCTACTGCCCCACTGTGTGTCCAAGTGACATGCTACTGCCCCCACTGTGTGTCCTAGTGACATGCTACTGCCCCCACTGTGTGTCCAAGTGACATGCTACTGCCCCACTGTGTGTCCTAGTGACATGCTACTGCCCCACTGTGTGTCCAAGTGACATGCTACTGCCCCACTGTGTGTCCAAGTGACATGCTACTGCCCCACTGTGTGTCCAAGTGACATGCTACTGCCCCACTGTGTGTCCAAGTGACATGCTACTGCCCCACTGTGTGTCCTAGTGACATGCTACTGCCCCACTGTGTGTCCTAGTGACATGCTACTGCCCCACTGTGTGTCCAAGTGACATGCTACTGCCCCACTGTGTGTCCTAGTGACATGCTACTGCCCCACTGTGTGTCCAAGTGACATGCTACTGCCCCCACTGTGTGTCCTAGTGACATGCTACTGCCCCCACGGTCTCCTGGGGGCTTAGAGACAGTGTGGAAGGTGAGCTGTTACCAGCGGGTGTTGGCGACGCGAACAGCGTTTTCCTAGCAACTTGCAGGTGAGGGGGCGGGGGCCGGGTGGGGAGAGCGCACAGAGGTCACGGCTGTGTTGTTGACGGACAACAGATGCACGCTTATGAGAAACAACACAAACTAGAAAAAGTGCTCCTCGGAGCACAGGTCTCCGCCAGGTCAGGTAAGTTATTGTGGGCCAGCAATGTTCAGAATTTGCCAGTAGGGATGGAATATAAAAAAATCGTATGGAACCATCTTGATCACATGACTATAGAGATAATGTGTGCTGATTTGCGTGACATTTGGATAAAATCTGAAGGCTTAATCTCAAAATATGTATTTTACATAAGTTGGCCTCCTGGTGGCGCTATAAAAGGCTAATGTGAAAAATGCAGGGTAGATGTTTTTCCTTGGCCTCTAGGGAGTATGCGTGCAAAGTTTCACGCAGATCGGTGCAGTTACAGTTAAAAACGCAATTTGGCCTTTTATAGCGCCACCATGAGGCTGATTTGAACATTTTCAAGTGGCATTTCCTCCTCTGCATAGTGGGAATGTGTGTGTGAAATTTCACGGAAATCGCAAGCTGCGTTCATGATTTGAGGCATTTAGTTCAAAATGGAGCAATCCTGCAAACTTTGGAAGCCAACCTTAGCCAATCAGGATGGAATATGGAAAATCAGACAGATTCGTATTGATCACATGACTATAGAGATACTGTGTAATGATTTGCGTGATGTTTGGATAAAATCTGTAGGAGTAATATAAAAAAATGGATTTTGCACAAATCGGCCTCTGAAAAATGTGGCATCCAGTTTCGCAGCGGCCGGGCCAACGGTGCCGGAGATTAGCCGCTCGCAGACAGATGGACACACGGACACACGGACACACGGACGGACGGACGGACGGGGGGTAAAACATACTCTCTCGCCATGCCTTTCGGCCTGGCGGAGACAATAAAACCTGGCGAAACAGTTGCGTGCATTAGTGCAAGATGAGGATAAAGGAAACATTCAGTCTAAATGTACAGTTTGATAATTCACAACTACTACTATTACTTTTGTATTTGAAACTTTACATTTCTCTAAATATTATAAACTTTCAGGACAGCCTAAGTACAAATATCATTTATGAAAAGGCTCCTATAGGCTACAGTGAAGTCGGACTGAATGACTGAAACGTTTTTTTTTTAACTCTCTTGGTGTTTAGTTGTAGGGATTATGTGGCACATGTATCTGTTATGAAAAATAAATTGTATCATGAGTGAAACCATAAACCTACGTAGGCCTACATCTAAATGAGTCATATTTAGTTTTCCATACAAATTACAAATTCCTTACATTACAAATTCTTATAAGCTATATATTTCTGGGATGCATAGTAGCTGAAACCCTTGATTTAGAGAAGAAGGGATTTGAGGTGGTTGGATCCATGCAGATAAACATGCAGGTGATCTTTGGAAAGAGGAAAGGGAATTGTGCACCAGATGGCCTGTTCTCAGGACCTCTCTCCACCTGTGATGACATCACTTTGACTATGGCTTTAAGCGGAGTAGAGCTTTAAGGGGAGTAGAGCTTTAAGGGGAGTAGAGCTTTAAGGGGAGTAGAGCTTTAAGGGGAGTAGAGCTTTAAGGGGAGTAGAGCTTTAAGGGAGTAGAGAGCGAGCTGCCTCTTACAACCAAACTGTTGCTCTTGTTGTTACAAAGTTATTACAATGTGGCGAGTGCTAACATAGTTAACACACACACACACACACACACACACACACACACACACACACACACACACACACACACACACACACACACACACACACACACACACACACACACACACACACACACACACACACACACACACACACACACACACACACACACCTCTAGTACATGAAAAGTGACTGAGCAACGGTTAAAATAAATAAATCAAACTATGTCAAAGTTTTTCACTTTGAAGCATAATAATCTTAGCACTAAATATCGTAAACTTATTCAGTCAGACTACAGACAGACAGACAGACAGACAGACAGACAGACAGACAGTCAGACTACAGACAGACAGACAGACAGACAGACAGACAGACAGACAGACAGACAGACAGTTGAAAGTCTATGAAATAATGATGACATAAGCATAATTCCTTCATGAGCAATCGCCTTTTGAAATCAAGGTTATCACAGAAATCAAGGTTATCACAACAACTTTATCACAACAATAACAGGCCCAAGTGTGTTTAACTCAAATATGCATGGCTATAGATTCTAAATGTATTTTAAACAGAGCAGGTTCTAGCTTTAGGCCTCACAGCATAGTGATCATTATCTTGTCACCAAAACGTGAAGTGAGGATCTGATAGGGAGAATTCCTTCCGCCAAGACGCACACATGCCAGGAATGGTGGCAGAGAAACCATGAGTCAACTCACTAGTACACAACTCAACAGAAACCACAACAAACACGTCTCCCAAAACAAGTTCCATTTGTGCTAGAATCAGCGATCTGTTCATGAGATTAAAGGGATAGTTCACCCAAAAAAATGACTTATTTTCTATAAATTACACACTCCCCATGAAGCACTGAATTCATGGAGATTTTTTTGTATTTGTCGCATTCCTAAGCAAATATTGAGCTTGTAGATCTGCTATTTTATTTTTTAAATCTTGAACATTTTTGCAAATCTTTTAATATATATATGTTTAAAGCGAACATTTGTAACTCAAATATTTGCTTATGGAGGGTCCCTGGAACAACATATTTTCCGATGGGGGTCCGCGGCCAAATACATCTAAAAATGTTTTCTAAATCCTAACAGTATGTTGCTATATCAGTGGTGCTCCAACCTTTCCATGTCAAGGACCACCAAAATGATATATATTTGGCCGCGGACCCCCATCTCAAAATATGTTGTTCCAGGGACCCCCAGAAGCACAGAGCGGAGTTAAAAATGATCGCTTTATAAACACAAAAAAATCTAATAATGTTTAATAATGTCTAATAATGTTTAATCATGTTTAATAATGTTTAATCATGTTTAATAATGTCTAATAATGTTTAATAATGTCTAATAATGTTTAATAATGTCAAACACTGAATACAGACACATATAATTAGGCCTTAATAACAACACAAAGGATGTGGAGCAATGCTCTGTAACATTATCAGATCTACAATGCTCTGTAACTTTATCAGATCTACAATGCTCTGTAACATTATCAGATCTACAATGCTCTGTAACATTATCAGATCTACAATGCTCTGTAACATTATCAGATCTACAATGCTCTGTAACATTATCAGATCTACAATGCTCTGTAACATTATCAGATCTACAATGCTCTGTAACATTATCAGATCTACAATGCTCTGTAACATTATCAGATCTACAATGCTCTGTAACATTATCAGATCTACAATGCTCTGTAACATGATCCTCTCTGTCAGGTGGAAACCTCACATGTTCCAAAACTGATACTTTTCAGGATTCAAATTCAAAAACATCAAAAGTATCAGATCTACAAGCTGGAAACGCGTCGCTTCACGGCGCGTTTCGAGCTTGTAGATCTGCTACTTTTGATGCTTTTGTGTGACGCTGTAGTAATGATCAAGTGGGGCGTTCATTTAGGAAATAATACAAAAATATGGAGATAAGAGGTTTTTGCCTGACAGCCAATATAACAGCTAGTCTAGTATCATGAAACTACGGGAGGATCGGATGATATAAAATAGCAAAGCTATTGTTAATGCCCTTTTTTTAGGTTGTCTGAAAGTAGGTCTTTCTCCCCCTGAGGCTCATTCATCTGATGATGTTTTTATTTCTCACTTTCCTCTAATGGCATTCAGACAGAACAGACACTTCACTGGCCACCATGCTGATTACATGGAAAACTCCCTCCCAGTTCAATACACTCTATACTACACACACACACACACACACACACACACACACACACACACACACACACACACACACACACACACACACACACACACACACACACACACACACACACACACACACACACACACACACACACACACACACACACACACACACACACACACACACACACAGAACTCCTAAACTAATATCCAGCGTAGAGGTTGTTATTTATATATTATATTATAGAGGTTGTTATTTATATATTATATTATAGAGGTTGTTATTTCAAAGAAGTCACAGACAGACCAAACACATGATGCCTCATAACCGCTGAGCAAGGCATCACAACACATGTGGGCTTTATTACCCTCCTATAGGTTTATACATGGTTACTTATTACCCTCCTATAGGTTTATATATGGTTACTTATTACCCTCCTATAGGGTTATATATGGTTACTTATTACCCTCCTATAGGTTTATACATGGTTACTTATTACCCTCCTATAGGTTTATACATGGTTACTTATTACCCTCCTATAGGTTTATACATACTTAGTAAATACTACAAAGTAAGAGAAAGTTAAAGTGGTTATAAGTGTGTCTGTGGGTTTTTACAAATATTGAATCAATGAACAGTATGAATGAGTTTGTGACTATAAGTAATAACTATAACTATAAGTAATAACTATAACTATAACTATAACTATAACTATAAGTAATAACTATAACTATAACTAGAACTAGAACTAGAACCCATTACAGGTTATTGTTTTGTTTTGGACACAACGGGGGGTTAACTTTCCACTCCACAGCAGGGGTGGAAAAAGTACTCAAATGTTTTACTTAAGTAAAAGTATCAATACTGCAGAAATACTTTGTTACAAGTAAAAGTCCGGAATTCAAAATTTACTTGAGTAAAAGTACAAAAGTATTGGTATCAAAATATACTTACAGTACAAAAGTAAAAGTACTCATTATGCATAATGTCCCAATTCACAAGTTTTCAAATGTATGAAAACCTTTTGAAAATAGCAGATCTACAAGCTCACAATGCGTCGCATCGCGACTCAAAAACAAATTTCAACTGGTGTCGGGCTGCTATAGCGTCTCCATTAGATGGCAGTTCCCCCACCTGAGGGTTAGGGTTAGGGTTACCCTACCCTAACCCTAACCCCACCTGAGCTATAATAAGTGGCACAATAACCTATTTCCACATCAATACATAACCAGCCTGTATGTGTGTGTGTGTGTGTGTGTGTGTGTGTGTGTGTGTGTGTGTGTGTGTGTGTGTGTGTGTGTGTGTGTGTGTGTGTGTATGCGTGCGTGTGTGTGTGTGCGGGTGTGTGTGCGAGAGAGAGAGAGAGAGAGAGAGAGAGAGGAAAACAGCGTGATGTTGTGTGGAAACTAAGAGCTTTGTGCTGACAGGTGACATTGCACTCAAGGCACAATAATGAGCAACCTTGGGTGTGTCACCTCAGGGGAACCGTGTACACTGTTATAGAGCAGAACAACTGATCATTCATTCATTCTACTGTTATAGAGCAGAACAACTGATCATTCATTCATTCTACTGTTATAGAGCAGAACAACTGATCATTCATTCATTCTGCTGTTATAGAGCAACACCTGATCAGTCATTCATTTTGCTGTTATAGAGCAACAACTGATCATTCATTCATTCTACTGTTATAGAGCAGAACAACTGATCATTCATTCATTCTGCTGTTATAGAGCAGAACAACTGATCATTCATTCATTCTACTGTTATAGAGCAGAACACCTGATCATTCATTCATTCTGCTGTTATAGAGCAACAACTGATCATTCATTCATTCTGCTGTTATAGAGCAACAACTGATCATTCATTCATTCTACTGTTATAGAGCAGAACAACTGATCATTCATTCATTCTGCTGTTATAGAGCAACAACTGATCATTCATTCATTCTGCTGTTATAGAGCAACAACTGATCATTCATTCATTCTGCTGTTATAGAGCAGAACAACTGATCATTCATTCATTCTACTGTTATAGAGCAACAACGGATCATTCATTCATTCTACTGTTATAGAGCAGAACACCTGATCATTCATTCATTCTGCTGTTATAGAGCAACAACTGATCATTCATTCATTCTACTGTTATAGAGCAGAACACCTGATCATTCATTCATTCTGCTGTTATAGAGCAACAACTGATCATTCATTCATTCTACTGTTATAGAGCAACAACTGATCATTCATTCATTCTACTGTTATAGAGCAACAACTGATCATTCATTCATTCTACTGTTATAGAGCAACACCTGATCATTCATTCATTCTGCTGTTATAGAGCAACAACTGATCATTCATTCATTCTGCTGTTATAGAGCAACAACTGATCATTCATTCATTCTGCTGGGAGAAACAATATGAGTAGTTTGGTCAAATAATAATAATATAATACTAATGATCCATATGATGGCATGAAACCACCATCTGTACATGTATGACACATACATGTACAGGTATGACACATACATGTACATGTATGACACATACATGTACAGGTATGACACATACATGTTGGCCTGGTTTCAGACTCAGTATAGCCTGTGGCATCATGGATAGTTTAACCCATTAAGACCGGGAACGCGTCTTTGTCATTTTAGATTTTATTTGGCTATTCAAAAATAGCAGATCTACAAGCTCGTAGCGCTGCTATTTTTGAAGAATCGTGAAAATGTGTGCAAATCTTTGAATATATAGGCAATATATTCTTTAAAGCAAACATTGGGGGGGGGGGGTCCACGGGGGTCCACGGTCAAATACATATCATTTTGGGTGGTCCTTGAAAAAGTTTGAGAACCACTGATATTATTAAAGCAACATACGTTTTTTCAGAAAACTGAAGACATTCTTAGAATCCCCCAGAAGTGAAGATTTGAGTACAAAATGTTACAAGTATTCAAAGATTAGCACAAGTTTTCACAATATTTCCAAAATAGCCCAAATAAATCTATAAATGATACACAGATGTGTTCCCGGTCTTAATAGATTAATTAACACAGAGCAGATCACGAGAGAATACTCAGTGTGTGTGTGTGTGTGTGTGTGTGTGTGTGTGTGTGTGTGTGTGTGTGTGTGTGTGTGTGTGTGTGTGTGTCCATTTGAATCTCAAGAGAGAGAGAGAGAGAGAGAGAGTAGGCTACATTGTGTCCACTACACCAGAGCACACATTAACAACATTAACTTAGCCACCAAATGACCACAAAAAGTCACATTTTGAAGAGAGAGGGATATTGATATTGATATCAATATCCATGCTGCTGATCCTCTAGGCTGTATGCATGAAGACAGACACCAACTAGAACGCCTATATACAAGCATCTAACATGGATTATTAGACGTTTTTCCACCATCCAGGCGAGGATAACCATCTAAATTCACACCACAATGGATGAAATACTAAATCATAATGGATAATAATAATAATAATAATAGGTGGACTATTAGATCTGATCCAGGCAGCAGTGGTTGCTCGTCCTTTCCCTTGAATGAAGAGCTTTGCTACAGTGTAGCAGAGCCTGGTTATGAAGAGCAGCAGTTATTACACAGTTATTACACAGTTATTACACAGTTATTACACATTAATATGCTGTTTATTACAACTTACCCTGTGTCTGTCCCCTGGATGGATGCTATCTGGATGGCAGCATTTAATGTGGCTGTAGGTAGCAACTATAGACAGACAGGCTGCAACACAGACAGACAGGCTTGCAGACAGACAGACAGGCTGCAACAAAAACCCCACCTTCCTTCTCCCTCTCCTTCCGGACGTGCAGAATATCAGTGTTGCCAGGTTTTGAGAGAGAGATATAAGCAGCCCAGGTCTAGGGGGAAAAAAGCCCAAAAGAAGCAACTATTTATTAGGCCATTATGAGCACTTTAAACCTATACTGTATACATTGAAAACAACCGATCTACAAGCTCACAACGCGAGCTTGTAGATCTGCTATTTAAAAATATATATATCTTGAAATAAAATGTGGAATATATTTGGAAGATTTTTTTAAACATTCTAACACAAATCTAGAACGCGGGGCTCCCTGGCACAACATATTTTCAGATGAGGTTTAGCGACAAATACATAATTAAGTTAATTTGGGGGTCCATGAGTCATGACATGAAAATGTTTGAGAACTAAAATAATCGTCTTCTTTTTTTTATTGGAAGCTCAAGACCAAATAAACCACTACGCTTTAGAAAGCCCAAACAACACTATCAATAACTATCGATCTTTACTAGCAACTTTACAGAAAAACAAGCCCAAAGTCGCTTATAACAAGCGGACCTGGCAACGCTGACGTGCAGATCTGCTGCAGAACAGAGCACCTACCTCCCATAGCCCGGAGGGACTACAACGCTGTGATTGGCTAGTCCATTGTTGGACAGCAACCATTCAGCCACTGGCATCATTTTCTTTATTATTATTATTAGTTATTGATAAATGTACTACATACTACATAAGCCTACATTGAAAAATATACACATCCATTTTATGGTATAATTGGGTGTGAAGCTGAAGCTCATAGATAGATAGATAGATCATAAAATGTTTTGGCTATTAGACATTAATCAATCTCGAGTTAATGTTTGGAGTTGAAAGGAATGTATTTTTTCACTATTATTATATATTTTTTAAATCTGTTGTAAAATGAATAAAAAAACGTCTAAACAAATGAATAATAATATTTGTCCATTATATTATATTATATATATATTAATTATATTATATTAAATATATATTATATTATATATATATTATATTATATATATATTATATTATATTAAATATTATATTATATTAAATATATATTATATATTATATTATATATATATTATATTATATTGAGAACGTTTCCACCCGGCGTCAGCGGGTGCCTTACTTCCAACTAGCCAATCAGAGTGCCGCAATCCATCCGGGCGATGGGATCTAGAAACTCCCGAGGATCAGACAGGATATGACGTCAGAACACTCACCATTCAAATACCTCTATATATCTATGTCAAACTTCCTCCTGCTCTAAATAAATCACCCTCATAATAATGTTTATGGTTATTTCTGTGTTTATGGTTACATTGTTATGAAGACAACCAGATGAGGAGTTATTTAATTCAATTACATTCTGATTGGTGTTTTTCTGGGTACCTGTGGTATAAGTGGATGTCCACTAGGTGGCGCCAGGTGACCGAGTGAAGCTTCTGAACGACAAAAAACTGGTGGAAAAAGTACTCACATTTTGTACTTAAGTAGAAATATCAATATTGCAATGTAGAAATACTCTGTTACAAGTAAATGTCTGGAATTACAAATTTGAAAAAGTGTGCAAAAGTATTGGTATCAAAATATTCTTAAAGTACAAAAGTAAAAGTACTCCTTATCCAGAATGTCCCATTTCACATGTTTTCAAATGTATAACATGTCTAAAAATATTTAGAACATTTGAAAATAGCCGAAATGTATATAGGGCTGAAGTACTAGTAACTAAAGTTTTCAAATAATTGTAGTGGAGTAAAAGTACAATATTTGCCTCTGAGATGTAGTGGAGTAGAAGTAAAAGTATTGAAAATTGGAAATACTCCAGTAAAGTAAAAATATATACCACAGCTGAACGATGCATTTAAGTGGCCTTTCCATCTTCACCTGGCTGAGATATCAATCAGTATTTACATGCATTTCCTTTGTGCTTTTTAAGTAGCAAAAGTAATCGAATAGGTTTGTTTTTTTTAATATGTTTTTACAATTCAATGTCGACCCGAAGGAGCAGATTTATTTTGTAATGTTTAGAAGAATCAGATAATTGTCTATTCCATACACACAAATAAAAGAATCAACAAATGGTTGTCACTAACGCTAGTCTGTAGGTAAGGGAGGTAAAAAAACATGTCAGATAGTCAATAAAGTGTTCAATATGCCACTAAGTCAGCATAATAATACAATAAATGGACATGGATGTATTCCTAGTTGTCATAGCTGCACCGCAGTGAGGATGAAACCAACAGTTAATGTATCAGACATATAGGACAAGTCTATAATGTCACCGGTGGTGTAAAGTAACTAAGTACATGTACTCAAGTACTGTACTTAGTTACTTTACAGTACAAAGTACAATTTTAGAGCCTCAAAATTCTACTTCAGTACAGTACTTGAGTAAATGTACTTAGTTACTTTCCACCATTGGTTGCCACTGACATTGTACCGTCCTACTTCACCCATTCAACATTCCCAGAGCCTACATGAGCCTGTAGGAGTACTATGTACTTGTACTACTACTACTACTACTATGTAGTACTAGAGTACTATGCAGCAACAAAGATCACCCTCCACACCCAGCTTCCTGTCCCAGAACATGGTCAATTAAAGCACAGCACAGCAGCCATATTGGAAAGAAATTGGGCCTCTTCCTTACTTCCTTCACAGGTGTTACCAATGATACTAATGAAGGCTCTGTTCCATTCTGGTTGTTACAATGATACTAATGAAGGCTCTGTTCCATTCTGGTTGTTACAATGACACTAATGAAGGCTCTGTTCCATTCTGGTTGTTACAATGATACTAATGAAGGCTCTGTTCCATTCTGGTTGTTACAATGACACTAATGAAGGCTCTGTTCCATTGTGGTTGTTACAATGACACTAATGAAGGCTCTGTTCCATTCTGGTTGTTACAATGATACTAATGAAGGCTCTGTTCCATTCTGGTTGTTACAATGATACTAATGAAGGCTCTGTTCCATTCTGGTTGTTACAATGACACTAATGAAGGCTCTGTTCCATTCTGGTTGTTACAATGATACTAATGAAGGCTCTGTTCCATTCTGGTTGTTACAATGACACTAATGAAGGCTCTGTTCCATTCTGGTTGTTACAATGATACTAATGAAGGCTCTGTTCCATTCTGGTTGTTACAATGATACTAATGAAGGCTCTGTTCCATTCTGGTTGTTACAATGATACTAATGAAGGCTCTGTTCCATTCTGGTTGTTACAATTATACTAATGAAGGGTCTGTTCCATTCTGGTTGTTACAATGATACTAATGAAGGCTCTGTTCCATTCTGGTTGTTACAATGATACTAATGAAGGCTCTGTTCCATTGTGGTCAAACAGAGTCAGGGTGTTGACTCACTGGAAACACTCTGCTACACCAGTGGGTCTCAAAGTGTGGTCCAAAACTCTGAGAGTACACATTTTTACCCTCTCAGAGTTATCCTTGAAATTAAAACATTTGAGAACCACTGTGCTACATGAAATGGAACAGAACCTCATTAGTATCATTGGTAACACCTGTGAGGGAAGTAAGGAAGAGGCCCAATTTATTTCCAATATGGCTGCTGTGCAAAGAGCTTATTGTGTTCATATAGACACTCGACCAAAACACCTTCCTTCTCCACATCTTGAAGAAGTAAATCTCTTGTCTTGAACTTTCATTTTACTGTAAATAAAAAATGTCAGAAGCCGACCGAGCCAAATATATCATCTATTTCATCTATTTCATCTATTTCATCTATTTCATCTGTTTCATCTGTTTCATCATGGCTGCTGTCAGACAGAGAGGCCAGAGCTGTGCTTTTAGATGAAGTTGCATGTTCACCGCTCTCAGTCAGAGGAAGGTTTTGGTCTGCTTGTTGTGTTCTCCCAGCAGGCTTTGTAGACACCGGCCATTGGGTCCTCACTCTGGCCGTCCTGTGGTTGAATCTTTCCCGGAGACACTGGAAACGTGTTCTAGGGAAGGCTCTCCTCCGGAGCGCAGACACAGACAGGAAGCTGGTGGGGACGGGTCCCGTGGGAGAGGAGGCCCAGCAGGCTTCCTGTTTGAAGATCCTCAACTTCCTCTGGACCCTGAGCTCAGGACAGAATGACAGATAGATTAAGACCTGAGGCCGATTCTACAAATGCCTTCTAAGGGCACGGTCACACCGCACTTTTATTTGACCTATGACCTATGGGTGGAACCTGCTAATGCTTTGTCAATGCAAATGTGTGGATTCATGGTCTAAACATCTTTCCACGTGTCGCGCTCTATACTGTAGTGTACGCCTGCTGGTACTATATGTGTGTATATACATACATACATACATACATACATACATACATACATACATACATACATACATACATACATACATACATACATACATACATACATACATACATACATACATACATACATACATACATACATACATACATACATACATACATACATACATACATACATACATACATACATACATACATACATACATACATACATACATACATACATACATACATACATACATACATACATACATACATACATACATACATACATACATACATACATACATACATACATACATACATACATACATACATACATACATACATACATACATACATACATACATACATACATACATACATACATACATACATACATACATACATACATACATACATACATACATACATACATACATACATACATACATACATACATACATACATACATACATACATACATACATACATACATACATACATACATACATACATACATACATACATACATACATACATACATATATATATATATATATATATATATATATATATATATATATATATATATATATATATATACATATATATATATACACACACACACACACACACACACACCATACTGCTGGTACATGCCATACAATACTGGCTGCAAAAAACAGCAAGTTTAACAGCGGGCAACCATATTGTGGTGTGACCGTGCCCTTAAACAGTAGTTCTCACAATAAGATTTTTCAAAAATGTTCAAAAATAGCAGATGTACAAACACCCTGTAGATGTACTGTACACCCTGATGTACTGTACACCCTGATGTACTGTACACCCTGTAGATGTACTGTACACCCTGATGTACTGTACACCTGGGCAAGACCTGGGCTGATGGTTGTCTAGGAAATGGTTGAATTTGGCAGAAGTACCGCCCAAGGAAATGACGTTGATGCTTTACAAATCTGTTAACATTCTCCGTGAATGAAATGAGTGTTGTGATTGGTCAATAAATATAGTTTCCGGGGAAACGCGTACGACGGAAGTCCTGCCCTATAGACACTCTCTGCTTTAGGTTGTGACCAGGCTCTTCTCTTCACAGAGGAGTGAGGCTGGGACCAGGCTCTTCTCTTCACAGAGGAGTGAGGCTGCTTTAAGAGGCTCTTCTCTTCACAGAGGAGTGAGGCTGCTTTAAGAGGCTCTTCTCTTCACAGAGGAGTGAGGCTGAGACCAGGCTCTTCTCTTCACAGAGGAGTGAGGCTGAGACCAGGCTCTTCTCTTCACAGAGGAGTGAGGCTGAGGCTCTTCTCTTCACAGAGGAGTGAGGCTGAGACCAGGCTCTTCTCTTTAGGTTGTGACCAGGCTCTTCTCTTCACAGAGGAGTGAGGCTGAGACCAGGCTCTTCTCTTCACAGAGGAGTGAGGCTGAGGCTCTTCTCTTCACAGAGGAGTGAGGCTGAGACCAGGCTCTTCTCTTCACAGAGGAGTGAGGCTGAGACCAGGCTCTTCTCTTCACAGAGGAGTGAGGCTGAGGCTCTTCTCTTCACAGAGGAGTGAGGCTGGGACCAGGCTCTTCTCTTCACAGAGGAGTGAGGCTGCTTTAAGAGGCTCTTCTCTTCACAGAGGAGTGAGGCTGAGACCAGGCTCTTCTCTTCACAGAGGAGTGAGGCTGAGGCTCTTCTCTTCACAGAGGAGTGAGGCTGGGACCAGGCTCTTCTCTTCACAGAGGAGTGAGGCTGCTTTAAGAGGCTCTTCTCTTCACAGAGGAGTGAGGCTGCTTTAAGAGGCTCTTCTCTTCACAGAGGAGTGAGGCTGCTTTAGGAGGCTCTTCTCTTCACAGAGGAGTGAGGCTGCTTTAGGAGGCTCTTCTCTTCACAGAGGAGTGAGGCTGAGACCAGGCTCTTCTCTTCACAGAGGAGTGAGGCTGAGGCTCTTCTCTTCACAGAGGAGTGAGGCTGAGACCAGGCTCTTCTCTTCACAGAGGAGTGAGGCTGCTTTAAGAGGCTCTTCTCTTCACAGAGGAGTGAGGCTGCTTTAAGAGGCTCTTCTCTTCACAGAGGAGTGAGGCTGCTTTAAGAGGCTCTTCTCTTCACAGAGGAGTGAGGCTGCTTTAGGAGGCTCTTCTCTTCACAGAGGAGTGAGGCTGCTTTAGGAGGCTCTTCTCTTCACAGAGGAGTGAGGCTGAGGCTCTTCTCTTCACAGAGGAGTGAGGCTGGGACCAGGCTCTTCTCTTCACAGAGGAGTGAGGCTGAGGCTCTTCTCTTCACAGAGGAGGGAGGCTGGGACCGAGGCTAGCAGATGTACAAGCTTGTATATCTGCAATATTTTAATAACCAATGCAAAAGTCTAAAATGACACAGATGCTTTCCCGGTTTAAATGGGTTAATAAGTGAAGACATACTGTAGATGCACAACATTGAAATATAGTTAAATATGGTTGCTGTGTGGCAGAAACATCTCATCTCCATAATTTTTTTTTCAGTTATAAATTAATGCACTACTTCTTCATACAAAGGTAGCAAAAGATAGCTGATCTACAAGCCCAAAACGTGTCACCTTGTGACACGTTTTGGGCTTGTGGATCTGCTATTTTTGTATTTGAATCCTGAAAAGTAATATATTTTTGAATATGGGGTTTTCACCCAACAGCCACGATATAGAGTTTTACACCAAAATGTCCCTGAAACCTTATTATTATTATTATTATTACCTGAAACCTTATTATTATTATTACCTGAAACCTGCTGCTTCCAGACGTTTCATCTTAAGACACCTCAGCTGGACGAAGGACAGAAGACGTGTTTCCTGTCTCAAACGGTGAGATTTACACCATGGGATCATGAGCTCCAGGCGGGTTGCCAGGTCTGTGAAGGTGGCCGATGTGTTCACTTGTTGGTGGAACATTTCTTTATGGTTAAGAGCAGCATCCTGTGTGGAAGATTCTTCTTCTGTAGATTCCTGCAGTACAGTCGATGAGATACAATACAGTAGATATGAGAACCATAAGACCGTACCACATAGAACCATAAGACCATACAGTACAGTACAGTAGATATGAGAACCATAAGACCGTACCACATAGAACCATAAGACCATACCACATAGAACCATAAGACCATACAGTACAGTACAGTACAGTAGATATGAGAACCATAAGACCGTACCACATAGAACCATAAGACCATACAGTACAGTAGATATGAGAACCATAAGACCGTACCACATAGAACCATAAGACCATACAGTACAGTAGATATGAGAACCATAAGACCGTACCACATAGAACCATAAGACCGTACCACATAGAACCATAAGACCATACCACATAGAACCATAAGACCATACAGTACAGTACAGTAGATATGAGAACCATAAGTACCACATAAGATGTGATGATGAGCGACTGTGAAATAATTCATGCTAAATAGTTAACTGATTTAGACTGGGAAAGAGAATCTGTGTCATTTTTAGATTTCTTTGGGCTATTCAAAAATAGCAGATCTACAACAAGCTTGTATATCTGCTATTTTTGAAAGAATCGTGTGCAAGGCTTTTGAATATATATATATTTTTAAAGCGAACATTTTAACTCAAATCTTTGCTTCTGGGGGATTCTACAAATGTCTTCTAAATACTAACAGTTTCTTTGAAAAACGTATGTTTCTATATCAGTGGTTCTCAAACTGTAATGTATTTGGCCGCGGACCCCCATCTCAAGATATTTTGTAATAGGGACCCCCCAGAAGCAAAGATTTGAGTAAAACATTTTCCCTTTAAAAATATATATTCTAATATCTGCAAAAAAAATCACTATAGACAAAATAGCCAAATAAATCTTAAAATGACACGGATGTTTTTCCCGGTCTTAATGGGTTAATAACCAATTGACAAAAATAGGAGAGGCATATATTTATATATTTATATATTTATTGGGCTCACATACTGTACCTCTGTAAAGTCCTTGAATAAAATACATATATTTATTGGTCTTACCTCTGTAAAGTCCTTGAATAAAATACATATATTTATTGGTCTTACCTCTGTAAAGTCCTTGAATAAAATACATATATTTATTGGTCTTACCTCTGTAAAGTCCTTGAATAAAATACATATATTTATTGGTCTCACATACCTCTGTAAAGTCCTTGAAGACTTTGAGTAAAGCTTCTCCATCAATGATATCAAAGATTCCCACTGTGAAAGAGTCAGTGTATGATTAGTTTAGTATATTTACTGTTTAGTACATTTAATGTTTAGTATATTTAATGATATCAAAGATTCCCATTGTGAAAGAGTCAGTGTATGATTAGTTTAGTTTATTTAATGCATAAACAGCTTCCACTTTATCACTGGAATCTGATCAATGTTCTACTTATTCTATACTATTATTATCATGTCGTACGTCCTATCCAGTCTAGATGGTTCTCCATATAACGGGGAGAGGGATGTAGAATGTGTGTTGTAATATAATATATAAAGTAATATACAGACAGTATGGCTGCCATTAGATAAAGTAGCACATTGTGTGCAGAATTATTATTTTTCCCTGTCTGAGCATGATTTGTGAGCCAGGAATAGTGCAATAGCTTAGCCTGGGATCCAGTCTTCCCTAAATTGATATGTATACAGTATGGCCGCGGACCCCCATCTGAAAATGTTTTGTGCAAGGGACCCCCAAAAGAGAAGATTTGTTACAAATATTAAAAATGGAAAAAAATCGATATTTTTCACTTTATGCTGCCAGCTTGTACATATGCTATTTTTTGAATAACCAACATATACATGGATAAAGTGGTTTTGAATGATTGTGAATGCTACATTAACTACTTTAGCTGGGGACCCTCTGGAACCCCCTCAAGGACCCCTGGGGGTCCCCGGACCCCAAATTGAGAACCAATGCCATAAAGAATTTAGAATGAGTGGAAGAATAATATACTACACACCTCTTTTCACTGGGACACCTAGGTCAGGTTCTTCTAAGCGCCTCTTATTCATCTTGTCTTCCTTCTCCTTCATCTTGTCTTCCTTCTCCTTCGCCATCTTCAGCATCTCTTTATGTTTCTTAATCTCCATCCTCGCCCGTCTCAGCTGCTTCCGCGCCTCCCTCCGTGCGGTCACAAAGTCCTCCTTTGTCACGCACCTCCTCAGCCGCCCCATCTTCTTGGTAATCCCGCTCTTCAGCGTCAGGTAATCCCTCCCTTTCTTCAGGATCAGGACATACAGCTCTTTGACTCTGGCGGACGTGTAGATTTTGGGAACCTGGGAAAATCATCATCAGCCATTTTAGATTTCTTTGGGCTATTCAAAAAAATTGCGAAAATTGTAACTCAAATCTTCAGAAATATTCAAATGACACGGATGTGTTCCCAGTCTTAATGGTTTAAGTTAGATGTATAGGTATTCTTACATGTACTCTATCAGTCTGTTTAAGGTAGATGAATAGGTATTCTTACATGTACTCTATCAGTCTGTTTAAGGTAGATGTATAGGTATTCTTACATGTACTCTATCAGTCTGTTTAAGTTAGATGAATAGGTATTTTTACATGTACTCTATCAGTCTGTTTAAGGTAGATGAATAGGTATTCTTACATGTACTCTATCAGTCTGTTTAAGGTAGATGAATAGGTATTCTTACATGTACTCTATCAGTCTGTTTAAGTTAGATGAATAGGTATTTTTACATGTACTCTATCAGTCTGTTTAAGTTAGATGAATAGGTATTTTTACATGTACTCTATCAGTCTGTTTAAGTTAGATGAATAGGTATTTTTACATGTACTCTATCAGTCTGTTTAAGTTAGATGAATAGGTATTTTTACATGTACTCTATCAGTCTGTTTAAGTTAGATGTATTCTTACATGTACTCTATCAGTCTTAACATGGAGGAAGGACTCACCACAGACTTGTAGCTTTTGGGAGTCTTCTTTGGGGTGGATCTGTGGCTCACATGCTGATGGAGGGCTTCCAGATGTTGCTGCACGGCAGAGACAGACAGTGGTGGCTCTGGCTCTGGCTCTGCCATCAAGGAGGTTTGGTGGGTTTGGTCAGAAGGTCCCAGGAACTGAACCATGTCTTCTGGAAGGGAGTAGTCTGTGAGGTAGGGCATGGGCCGAGCCTGGGACACCTCTCTGAGGAGATGCAGGATCTGCAGGTAGAGGGAAGCCAGGTTGGCCAGGATGCCCCGGAAAAACACCCTGATTTGGGGGGGGGGACAAGGTTTGTGACAGACTCTGGACCGACAGAAATGCCCGATTTATATTTGGTTGTGCATCTTGTCGAGCATCGAAAGTAGCAGATCTGCAAGCTCACAGGGCAGGGCGTGGCAGGCAGCACGACACCAGCGCATACGTATAAGTCAGGCTGAAGTGGTATGTTTAGCTTATTGACTACAAGTACAGCTCATGTTACACTACGCATTATTGTCATTACAGCCTCTTTCCATACATGCTAGTTTACTATGTTTACTACCTGTTTACTATGCAGATATATATATATATATATATATATATAGATATAGATATAGATATAGATATATATATATAGATATATATAACTACTATAGTTTACTATGCAGATATACCTTGGTCACTCGTTCTAACATGTTTGTCACTTAGAGGCGAGGTTCATTGTATCCTAGGTTCATTGTATCCTAGTTTCCTCGTCTCTCAGCACTCACTTATGTGACAATTTACCTTGTGGTTTGCCTACTACAGTTTCATGAAACTAGAGTTTCGTTTCAATTAAATGCCTAAATTATAAATAGTAAAATACTGTTACCATTTTCCCAAGCATATTGTGTTTGTTTTTTTCAAGAAAGCATTGGATTCCATAAGTTTCAGTACAATATGAAAAACAACTTGCAGAGACTTTAAACTTGATTGAAATATATGTGGGTAATAATTGAGTATTTAGAAATGTATTATTCCAACATACTAAATAAATGTCACTGCCATTGTTGTATATAAACTATTATTTGTCACGGTCACCTTATTATTGTGCTTTAAAAGCAGATTGTTTCGAAAAGTCTAGCAGAGAAAAGATTGGTTGTACAAACAAACATGTCTTTGACTTCTTAAAATGGGCAATGAACGTTGACTTATTCCCTTAAATTCAGTAACATTTGAATGAATATGGAGAATATGCAGAGATATCTGAAACAAAAACCACCAATGGAAAAATGTATCATATTTATGTACGATTTGGCCAAAACTGTGAATAGACAATTACATGTATTGACGCCAGTATGGTCCTTAGAGAGATGTATAGGTATTATTGCATGTACTCTATCAGTCTGTTTAAGGTAGATGAATAGGTATTCTTGCATGTACTCTATCAGTCTGTTTAAGTTAGATGTATACAGTAGGTATTCTTACATGTACTCTATCAGTCTGTTTAAGTTAAATGTATACAGTAGGTATTCTTGCATGTACTCTATCAGTCTGTTTAAGTTAGATGTATACAGTAGGTATTCTTACATGTACTCTATCAGTCTGTTTAAGTTAGATGTATACAGATGTATACAGTAGGTATTCTTGCATGTACTCTATCAGTCTGTTTAAGTTAGATGTATAGATATTCTTACATGTACACTATCAGTCTGTTTAAGTTAGATGAATAGGTATTCTTGCATGTACTCTATCAGTCTGTTTAAGTTAGATGAATAGGTATTCTTGCATGTACTCTATCAGTCTGTTTAAGTTAGATGTATACAGTAGGTATTCTTACATGTACTCTATCAGTCTGTTTAAGTTAGATGTATAGATATTCTTACATGTACTCTTTCAGTCTGTTTAAGTTAGATGTATACAGTAGGTATCAGTGTTAACGTGCAGAAAGGACTCACCACAGACGGCTGAGCATGCTGGTTATCACTACGTTCAAGATAATGAACTCCTCCCACTTCAGAGTCTGCTTGGAGAGTCTGCAGGTCATGCAGGTTAAGGGGGAAAAAACCCATAAAGTGGCACAGAGTACAGAAATATTTAACATTATATTCTATAAGTAGAAATCATATTCCCTAAACCCATTCAATCTGGGAAAGCATCTGTGTCCTTTTAGATTTATTTGGTCAAGCTCAGAGCGCGGCACTGAATGCCACACTATGAGCTTGTAGATCTGCTATTTTTGAAAAATCTAGACAATTTATGCAAATCTTTGAATATATACATTTTTTAAGCGAACATCTACAAGCTCACAATAGGTGTAGAGGGAGAAAAGAGCAGACCAAGTAAAAAAAGAAAAGTTTAATCTGAAACACAATTTTATACATTATATAAAAGGGGGTCCCTGCTTCATCTCTCTCTCAGCTAGGGGGTCCTTGGCCTGAAAAACATTGAAGACCCCTGCTCAATGCAGTTGATGTATTACCTGGTGTTTACCTTGCTTACTGCAAGTCGCTCTGGATTGAAGAGCATCTGATAAATGCCTCTGAGAGTCAAAGCTTTTGGACCGTTAAGGCTCTGCTACATATTTACATATTTAAAGGATACATAAAGGCTCTGCTACATATGTATATATTTAAAAGGATACATGAAGGCTCTGCTACATATGTATATATTTAAAAGGATACATGAAGGCTCTGCTACATATGTATATATTTAAAGGATACATAAAGGCTCTGCTACATATGTATATATTTAAAGGATACATAAAGGCTCTGCTACATATTTACATATTTAAAGGATACATAAAGGCTCTGCTACATATGTATATATTTAAAGGATACATAAAGGCTCTGCTACATATTTACATATTTAAAGGATACATAAAGGCTCTGCTACATATGTATATATTTAAAGGATACATAAAGGCTCTGCTACATATGTATATATTTAAAGGATACATGAAGGCTCTGCTACATATTTACATATTTAAAGGATACATAAAGGCTCTGCTACATATGTATATATTTAAAGGATACATAAAGGCTCTGCTACATATGTAGATATTTAAAGGATACATAAAGGCTCTGCTACATATGTATATATTTAAAGGATACATGAAGGCTCTGCTACATATTTAAAGGATACATAAAGGCTCTGCTACATATTTACATATTTAAAAGGATACATAAAGGCTCTGCTACATATTTACATATTTAAAAGGATACATAAAGGCTCTGCTACATATTTACATATTTAAAGGATACATAAAGGCTCTGCTACATATTTAAAAGGATACATAAAGGCTCTGCTACATATTTAAAGGATACATAAAGGCTCTGCTACATATTTACATATTTAAAAGGATACATAAAGGCTCTGCTACATATTTAAAGGATACATAAAGGCTCTGCTACATATTTATATATTTAAAGGATTTATAAAGGCTCTGCTACATATTTATATATTTAAAGGATTTATAAAGGCTCTGCTACATATTTAAAGGATACATAAAGGCTCTGCTACATATTTATATATTTAAAGGATTTATAAAGGCTCTGCTACATATTTAAAGGATACATAAAGGCTCTGCTACATATTTATATATTTAAAGGATACATAAAGGCTCTGCTACATATTTAAAGGATACATAAAGGCTCTGCTACATATTTACATATTTAAAGGATACATAAAGGCTCTGCTACATATTTACATATTTAAAGGATACATGAAGGCTCTGCTACAGTGAGTCATGGTGCAGCTCATAAGTCGGGCGGCTCCCAGCACTTTGAGACAGAGCCACTCCAGCATGGGCTGACTGGGAACCTCACACTCTGAACCCTTCATGCTCAGCTCTCTGGAAAACAACATGGTGGTGCAGGTAAATGACACAGAAATACAGAGACATTTATATTCAACAATATGGACTTAACTCTCAAAATGTTAGAGTAGTGCAGTCATAGACACAGTAAAAAGTCAATAATAAAGTATAATACATGTACATGTACAATAATAAAGTATAATACATGTACATGCCCATTGACACAGAAACCACATAAGCATATTGATTGAAATTTGTATTAGGCAAAAGAATGTAAAACAACACAGTTACATTTATAATACTTTTGTCTAAAAGGTCTGACCAAAAAAGTCCTTGCGGACTTGTTTCCGTTGGGGTCCTTGAATTAATTTCATAGACATATATAGTAGCAACCAAACAGTTCAAATCAACATAAGAAACGGAGAAAAAAAAAACACCACTATGTACAAAAAAAGCATCATGAAAAATAAAATAAAAGTATATACAAAAAAAGGGGGGAGGGGGGTCATCTGTCTACCGGGAAACTGGTACTACCTCCTCTTATGGCCTCCAGAAAGATGAGTTTTTAGGGCTGTTTTGAATGAGCCCAACGAACTGCATTTTTTGAGGGATGGGGTTAGACTATTCCATACCTCGGTGGCCGTGGTGTAGAAGGAGAATTTGCCCATGTTTGTTTTATGGGTGGGTGGTACCAGATTGTTGTTTACGCTCCCTCTAGTTTCGTGACTGTGGGTGTCACTAACTTTTTGGAGGTATTTTGACAGATAAGCGGGTATAAGGGGCATTTCGGGCAAATCTGCATTTACACATCTATGTCATTTTTTTATACCTTTTTTTTTATTTATTTAATTTCTTTGACTATTGAAAAATTGCAGGGGAAAAAAAGTTAAACCCATGTTGCTATAATATCAGTGGTTCTCAAACTTTGTTCATGTCAAGGAGCACCCAAAATTATGTATTTGTCCACGGACCCCCATCTAAAAATATTTTGTTCCAGGGACCCCCAGGACTAAAGATTTGTGTTAAAAATGTATATATATATATATATATATTCAGAGATTTGCACACATTTTCACAATTGTCTTTTTTCAAAAATAGCAGATCTACAAACTCACGAGCTTGTATATCTGCTATTTTTGAATAGCTAAAGCAATCTTAAAATGACACACAGATGCTTTCCCAGATTGAATGGACTAAATCACGTGCGTACAGTACGTGGTTTTTAAGTTAAAGTGCTACCCTCCACCTCTTTGTTTTTCTTTGTGTTGGACTAGTGACAGACACAGTATGGATATGCCATCAGAGGCTAAAAGGATAGAGCATCCAACTGCACATTAACAGAGCCTTTTATGAAATACATTTAACTAAGTAATAATACTTATTCAACAGTAGATCCTCCTGTAAGTTCATTACCTTTGGAATTTAGTGGGACACAGATCCATCAGATCTTCCAGGGCAGCATCCAGCTTCATTTCCTTCAACCTGTTGATGCATTGTTCAACCTGACACACACACACACACACACACACACACACACACACACACACACTTTTTTTTAAATCTTGGAAAAGATGTATCATTTTTAAAACACACACATCTTGTGTGGGGGTCCCCTGGCACAATATATTTTCAGATGGGGTTCTGCGGCCAAATACATATCTATGTGGAGGTCCTTGCAAAGAAAAAGTGAAAGACAAAGATTGAAAAAGAACGCACCAAGAAGAACTCAGGTCTGTTTTACTGTTAAACTGAAGTGATTTGGATGAATTCAAAATATTATCAGCGTATGCTGCGGTGCCCCTGGACTTGGGTCCCCCCCCACTTTGAGAAACCCTGCTCTAGTGGCTCTAATTGGGACGGTCTGTCTTTCTAAATCAACCATCTTTAGTGGTATGACTGTAATGTAATGTAATGTAATCTTTAGTGGTATGACTGTAATGTAATGTAATGTAATCTTTAGTGGTATGACTGTAATGTAATGTAATGTAATGTAATCTTTAGTGGTATGACTGTAATGTAATGTAATGTAATGTAATCTTTAGTGGTATGACTGTAATGTAATGTAATGTAATGTAATCTTTAGTGGTATGACTGTAATGTAATGTAATGTAATCTTTAGTGGTATGACTGTAATGTAATGTAATCTTTAGTGGTATGACTGTAATGTAATGTAATCTTTAGTGGTATGACTGTAATGTAATGTAATGTAATCTTTAGTGGTATGACTGTAATGTAATGTAATGTAATCTTTAGTGGTATGACTGTAATGTAATGTAATCTTTAGTGGTATGACTGTAATGTAATGTAATGTAATCTTTAGTGGTATGACTGTAATGTAATGTAATGTAATCTTTAGTGGTATGACTGTAATGTAATGTAATCTTTAGTGGTATGACTGTAATGCAATGTAATGTAATCTCTAGTGGTATGACTGTAATGTAATGTAATCTTTAGTGGTATGACTGTAATGTAATGAAATGTAATCTTTAGTGGTATGACTGTAATGCAATGTAATGTAATCTTTAGTGGTATGACTGTAATGTAATGAAATGTAATCTTTAGTGGTATGACTATAATGCAATGTAATGTAATCTCTAGTGGTATGACTGTAATGTAATGTAATCTTTAGTGGTATGACTGTAATGTAATGTAATGTAATCTTTAGTGGTATGACTGTAATGTAATGTAATCTTTAGTGGTATGACTGTAATGTAATGTAATCTTTAGTGGTATGACTGTAATGTAATGTAATGAAATGTAATCTTTAGTGGTATGACTGTAATGTAATGTAATGAAATGTAATCTTTAGTGGTATGACTGTAATGTAATGTAATCTTTAGTGGTATGACTGTAATGTAATGTAATGTATTGTAATCTTTAGTGGTATGACTGTAATGTAATGTAATGAAATGTAATCTTTAGTGGTATGACTGTAATGTAATGTAATGTAATGTAATGTAATCTTTAGTGGTATGACTGTAATGTAATGTAATGAAATGTAATCTTTAGTGGTATGACTGTAATGTAATGTAATGAAATGTAATCTTTAGTGGTATGACTGTAATGTAATGTAATGAAATGTAATCTTTAGTGGTATGACTGTAATGTAATGTAATGTAATCTTTAGTGGTATGACTGTAATGTAATGTAATGAAATGTAATCTTTAGTGGTATGACTGTAATGTAATGTAATGTAATGTAATCTTTAGTGGTATGACTGTAATGTAATGTAATGTAATGTAATCTTTAGTGGTATGACTGTAATGTAATGTAATGAAATGTAATCTTTAGTGGTATGACTGTAATGTAATGTAATCTTTAGTGGTATGACTGTAATGTAATGTAATGAAATGTAATCTTTAGTGGTATGACTGTAATGTAATGTAATGTAATCTTTAGTGGTATGACTATAATGTAATGTAATGTATGGTAATCTTTAGTGGTATGACTGTAATGTAATGTAATGAAATGTAATCTTTAGTGGTATGACTGTAATGTAATGTAATGTAATGTAATCTTTAGTGGTATGACTGTAATGTAATGTAATCTTTAGTGGTATGACTGTAATGTAATGTAATGTAATGTAATGTAATCTTTAGTGGTATGACTGTAATGTAATGTAATCTTTAGTGGTATGACTGTAATGTAATGTAATGTATTGTAATCTTTAGTGGTATGACTGTAATGTAATGTAATGTAATCTTTAGTGGTATGACTGTAATGTAATGTAATGTAATGTAATCTTTAGTGGTATGACTGTAATGTAATGTAATGTAATGTAATGTAATCTTTAGTGGTATGACTGTAATGTAATGTAATGTAATGTAATCTTTAGTGGTATGACTGTAATGTAATGTAATCTTTAGTGGTATGACTGTAATGTAATGTAATGTAATCTTTAGTGGTATGACTGTAATGTAATGTAATCTTTAGTGGTATGACTGTAATGTAATGTAATGTAATGTAATGTAATGTAATGTAATGTAATCTTTAGTGGTATGACTGTAATGTAATGTAATGTAATCTTTAGTGGTATGACTGTAATGTAATGTAATGTAATCTTTAGTGGTATGACTGTAATGTAATGTAATGTAATCTTTAGTGGTATGACTGTAATGTAATGTAATGTAATCTTTAGTGGTATGACTGTAATGTAATGTAATGTAATCTTTAGTGGTATGACTGTAATGTAATGTAATCTTTAGTGGTATGACTGTAATGTAATGTAATGTAATGTAATGTAATCTTTAGTGGTATGACTGTAATGTAATGTAATGTAATCTTTAGTGGTATGACTGTAATGTAATGTAATGTAATCTTTAGTGGTATGACTGTAATGTAATGTAATCTTTAGTGGTATGACTGTAATGTAATGTAATCTCTAGTGGTATGACTGTAATGTAATCTCTAGTGGTATGACTGTAATGTAATGTAATGTAATCTTTAGTGGTATGACTGTAATGTAATGTAATGTAATCTCTAGTGGTATGACTGTAATGTAATGTAATCTTTAGTGGTATGACTGTAATGTAATGTAATGTAATCTCTAGTGGTATGACTGTAATGTAATGTAATCTTTAGTGGTATGACTGTAATGTAATGTAATGTAATCTTTAGTGGTATGACTGTAATGTAATGTAATCTTTAGTGGTATGACTGTAATGTAATGTAATGTAATGTAATGTAATCTTTAGTGGTATGACTGTAATGTAATGTAATCTTTAGTGGTATGACTGTAATGTAATGTAATGTAATCTTTAGTGGTATGACTGTAATGTAATGTAATGTAATCTTTAGTGGTATGACTGTAATGTAATGTAATCTCTAGTGGTATGACTGTAATGTAATGTAATGTAATCTCTAGTGGTATGACTGTAATGTAATGTAATGTAATGTAATCTTTAGTGGTATGACTGTAATGTAATGTAATGTAATCTCTAGTGGTATGACTGTAATGTAATGTAATCTTTAGTGGTATGACTGTAATGTAATGTAATGTAATCTCTAGTGGTATGAATGTAATGTAATGTAATGTAATCTTTAGTGGTATGAGTGTAATGTAATGTAATGTAATGTAATCTTTAGTGGTATGAGTGTAATGTAATGTAATGTAATGTAATGTAATGTAATCTTTAGTGGTATGACTGTAATGTAATGTAATGTAATCTTTAGTGGTATGACTGTAATGTAATGTAATGTAATGAAATGTAATGTAATGTAATCTTTAGTGGTATGACTGTAATGTAATGTAATGTAATCTTTAGTGGTATGAATGTAATGTAATGTAATCTTTAGTGGTATGACTGTAATGTAATCTTTAGTGGTATGACTGTAATGTAATGTAAATGTAATGTAATCTTTAGTGGTATGACTGTAATGTAATCTTTAGTGGTATGACTGTAATGTAATGTAATCTTTAGTGGTATGACTGTAATGTAATGTAATCTTTAGTGGTATGACTGGAGTGTTTACCTGCTTCAATGCTCTGAAGGTCCTGTTCCTTCCACTGCTGTAGTGGAGAACGTACAGCAGCTCGTAGAGAAGTCGTACGTCAGTCTGGAGGAGCTGGCTCCTGAGCAGCAGGAGGACTTTGTCATTGTCCAGCAGAAGCTGGTCAACATTTTCATCTGGAAAACAAACCAGTTCTCAGTCAGTGAGTGAACAGACCACCGAGCGTACAGAGCGTACAGATGTTTAAGGTTCGGTCCGGCACAAAATATTTTAGGTCAGGGACAAAACTACCCGTTTAAATGTCTTATTTAGTCAGCCTGTGGCCATGTTTCACATTGTAGCCGAACCGGGAGCAGTACTGGCAGCGGACTTAGGGGGGTTTTCCGGGTTGAATGTGAAACATGGCCACAGGCTGATTAATGAGACATTTAAACGGGTAGTTTCGTCCCCGACCTAAAATATTTTGTGCCGGACCAAACCTTAAACATCTGTACGCTATGGAATCTACCATTAGTGTTTGGATATGATGTTGACAAAAGGGTAAACAGAGGACCCTTTGTGGACGTTCAACCGATTCTGGGAGACCTCGGCGTAGGACCTCATCTCGGAGCTGTATAGCGGAGTGAGAGGTTCTTAATGAGGCTAACTAACTCTCCCTGTATGTATCTGTATGTATCTGTATGTATCTGTATGTATCTGTATGTATTCTGTGAAAACATTCCCATGTGGGTTTGTAAACAGACATAACTTAGGCTCAAAGCACACTCAACAACACAACATATAAAGCAGCAGTGTGATTCTACCTGTATCAGCACTGATGTGTGTGTGTGTGTGTGTGTGTGTGTGTGTGTGTGTGTGTGTGTGTGTGTGTGTGTGTGTGTGTGTGTGTGTGTGAGAGAGAGAGTGTACGAGAGTTGTAGGGTTGATCCTCCATGGACACAGGGACTTTCATCTCCTTGCCCGTAGATCTCCAAACAAGTACAAATGCAAAAAATTAAAGTGCTTACCCCCATGCCCCAAATGTTACCTCTTTCTACGGGGTAGTAGTTAATGTAATAATCCATATATTTCAATAAAGAAGTGTTGTCTGTGGCCGAACGCCATTTTTTCACCCTCGTTTACTTCCTGTTTACATTGAGCGTAATTCCGGGTTTCACCGGATGCGCCCCGTTACTACCGCCCATTGGGAACTTCCGTCAGAATCGGCCACAGAGGCATTAAAACACTTCTTTATTGAAAGATATGGATTATTACATTAACTACTATCCCGTAGAAAGAGGTAACATTTGGGGCGTGGGGGTAAGCACTTTTATTTTTGTTGCATTTGTACATGTTTGGAGATCTACGGGCTAGGAGATGGTCCCTGTGTCCATGGAGGATTAGCCCTGAAACATGACTGTCATACCATGACAGTCATGGTGCCGAGTCCCCCTGGTCTAAATTTGTGTTCGATTTTTTCACATTGCCATCTCTCACATAAACATAAACGTTCAGATTTCAAATATAAAGTGCTTACCACCGAGCCACGGATGTTACAAGGCGATGCGGACCGCGATGAGTACCCGTATCTCCCGTATTGTTCAATAAAAAGCATTTTAATCCCATCGCCGGCCATTTTCTCCAAATTGTCTCCGATACTTTCAACCATGCGACACTAATGGTTGGGAGGTGTATTGCACTCTGATACATTAGAAGAAAAAAAAGTCCGGCGATGGGATTAAAATACTTTTTATTGAACAATACGGGAGATACAGGTACTCATCGCGGTCCGCATCGCCTTGTAACATCCGTGGTTCGGTGGTAAGCACTTTATATTTGAAATCTGAACGTTTATGTTTATGTGAGAGATGGCAATGTGAAGAAATCTAACACAACTTTAGACCAGGGGGACTCGGCACCATGACGCTTGTATACAACATCGTCATGTGAACCATGGTTACTATATATAAAGCAGCAGTATATATACCTGTATCATCACTGATGTGTATTATTATTATATATATAAATACCTGTATCATCATGGATGTTTATTCTAACAGAACAAACAGCTCCAGGAGGCAGAATGAACACTTTATTCCAGGGTTCTGGTTCTGAAGTCTGAACACAGTGACTAGAGGAAGCCATGCTGCTTCTGACCCGGAACACCAGGAACTCACACAGCCTATCACAGCGGAGGAGGTGTACACGTCACGAACTCACACAGCCTATCACAGCGGAGGAGGTGTAGACGTCACGAGCTCACACAGCCTATCACAATGAAATAAATGCCGACGTCACGGATTCTCTTAAAGGTACAGTACAGTCACCAATGAGAAGAACAGAACAGAAAGATGGAGGACAACTTTCAGGAGGTAAGACTAAACATTCAGTCACATACAGTCATCATCATCATTAGCTTTTAATCACATTTGAGTATGTTGTTGATGTCATATGTTTCCCATCATGTGACTATTAGCACATGTATACATTATGTATGTTTTCTTGTTGATGTTTTGTCCAGTTCTGAACTCAGTCCAGTTGTAAATGTTCTCTATCTATAAATCAGATGTATTTGACTTGATCAAACCACTGGTTCTCACTGACACTGGGTCTGAGGACCTCCGGCCCCCCTGGGCCCCCAGGGGTATGGGTCCTTGAGGAGGGGGTCCCCAGGGGTATGGGTCCTTGAGGAGGGGGTCCCCAGGGGTATGGGTCCTTGAGGAGGGGGTCCCCAGGGGTATGGGTCCTTGAGGAGGGGGCCCCCAGCAAAATGATCATTTTAACAAGTGATTTGATTTGGTTCAAATAAGTTTAATTGTCACCAACCTGAAAATGTATTTTCTGTTTAAGAGCTGGAGAGACAGGGAGACCCTGTTATTGTTATATAACACTCTATAGCAATGATTACTTGTTCATTAATTAGCAATATGATTACTTATTATACTTATTATCAGAATAAAGTGCTTTAACCATTTAGTTTTAACCCAAAACTATCACTTACCCTACCTTTAATCTTAAGCTAGGGTTTAGCCTATCTATATGCTCACAACACTTCTTTTTTTGATTGGAACTACACTGAATATGTGATCTTTTATGAAGGTCACTGCCTGGCACTAAATATGTTCAGAACTTCAAATGAATGTGGGGGTCCTTGACATGAAAATGTTTGAGAACCACTGACATAAAAACATTGTTAGGTGGTTGTTGTATTCATGGTTGTACTCATATATATATATATATATATATATATATATATATATATATATATATATATATATATATATATATATATATATATGTATCTATATCTATATATCTATGGTTGTACTCTCTCCAGGATAAGGTAAAGGTTCCTTTTGGCAGCAAACAGCTGGAGGCAGCACTGAGCGTCCCCACGGCCGCCCCGCGGGACGTGCACGTGGCCGTGGTCCTCACGCACGGCGCCGGAGGAGACATGAACTTCAGACCTCTGGTGTCTCTGGCCCACGCTCTGGCCTGCAGCGGGTTCATCTGCCTGAGGTTCACCTGCAGGGGGCCCAACCTGGCTCACAGGGTGAAGGCCTTCCACGCTGCATGGGTAGGAGCTCTGTTCAGTGGAACTGTTCAATCCATGGGAAGCATCTGGGCCTCATTTTACATGCTATGAGCTTGTAAATCTGCATTTTTTGTTTTTATCGTGAACATTTGTACATTTGTGCAAAACTTTCAGTATATATATATATATATATATATATATATATATATATATATATATATATATATATATATATATATATATATATATATATATATATAAGTGAACATTTTTAACTCCAATATTTGCTTCTGGGGATCTCAAAATCATTTGAGATCTGGGTCTGTGGCCAAATACATGTCATTGTGGGGGTCCTTGACATGTAAAAGTTGGAGCACCACTGATATAGATATATGAACATACTGTTAGGATTTAGAAAACATTTTTCAATATGTATTTGGCCGCGGACCCCCATCTGAAAATATGTTGTTCCAGGGACCCCCAGAAGCAAAGATTTGAGTTAAAAAGTTCAATTTAAAAATATTTATATTCAAAGATTTGCACACATTTTCAAAAAATAGCCAAATAAATCTTAAAATAACACAGATGAGTTCCCGGTTTGAATGTGTAAAATAATAACATCTAGAGTGTTGCATGATTTGATAATTGCAATGAATAACCTTTCCTCATTTATTCATTTTGACTTGCCAGGAATACCTGAAATCTCTAGATGAATACACCATAAGGCACATTTTCCTCGGAGGTAAGTAAGCATTCATTAGATGTGTGTGGATGAGTCATAATAACAGCCACATCCATCCATCCATCCATCCATCCATCCACGTAGGTTCAGGTTGGTAGTGAAGATGGATGAATATGACTGATGGTGTTGAGTAAGTCAATTGAATGTTTTCCCCCTTTTTATTTCTCCAAACCTCAATCAAGGTCATTTCATTTAAAAGGTAGCCAACCCCAACCTGACTGTAAGTAGGCCTATATCCTAGTCAAGCCGATCTACAAGCTCACAATGCATCGCGACGCATTGTGAGCTTGTAGATCGGCTATTTTCAAATGGCCGGAATGTATACAGAGCTGAAGTGATTAATGTGGGTTTTGTAATAATAATAAAAATCTAAGTAACTAGTAACTAAAGTTTTCAAATAATTGTAGTGGAGTAAAAGTACAATATTTGCCTCTGAGATGTAGTGGAGTAGAAGTAAAAAAAATATTGGAAATTGGAAATACTCAAGTAAAGTACAAATACCTCAAAATTGTACTCTAAGTACAGTACTTGAGTAAATGTACTCAGTTACTTTACACCACACTGACTGTTTCAGGCAGGTCTATGGGGTCTCGTGCGGCCGTGGCTCTGGCCAGACAGCTGAGCGAGCGGACAGAGGACTCTGTGCAGGGCGTGGTCTGTCTGTCCTTCCCCCTGCACCCCCCGGGACAGAGACACCGCCATGGCCAGCGGAGCGAGGACCTCCGGGAGCTGCCTCCACAGATGCCTGTTCTGTTTGTGTCAGGAACCCAGGACAACATGTGTGACAGGGTACTTACTGATGGGACGCTGTAGGGGGCGCTGTAGGGAGGAAGAGATAATACATCTACATTGTATTAGGTCTGATGTACTGTTTCTCTGCTCTCCCCACTAGGTCCTCTTTGACTCTTTGATGTTTCTCTGCTCTCCCCACTAGGTCCTCTTTGACGTGTTTCTCTGCTTCCCCACTAGGTCCTCTTTGACGTGTTTCTCTGCTCTCCCCACTAGGTCCTCTTTGACTCTTTGATGTTTCTCTGCTCTCCCCACTAGGTCCTCTTTGACGTGTTTCTCTGCTCTCCCCACTAGGTCCTCTTTGACTCTTTGATGTTTCTCTGCTCTCCCCACTAGGTCCTCTTTGACTCTTTGATGTTTCTCTGCTCTCCCCACTAGGTCCTCTTTGACTCTTTGATGTTTCTCTGCTCTCCCCACTAGGTCCTCTTTGACTCTTTGATGTTTCTCTGCTCTCCCCACTAGGTCCTTTTTGATGTTTCTCTGCTCTCCCCACTAGGTCCTCTTTGACTCTTTGATGTTTCTCTGCTCTCCCCACTAGTCAAGTCAAGTCAAGTCAAGTTTATTTGTATAGCACATTTAAAAACAACATCAGCTGACCCAAAGTGCTTTCCAAACAAAGAACGGATAGACCTTAGTCTATTTACAAAGCAGAGTAAAAGGCATAAAGAGACAAAGTGCAGTAGAGACAATAACAAAACAGAACAAAACAAATAAAAACACGGCAGGGACAAATGAAACAACAAATGAAACAACAGACAGAGAACCTCAATCTACGTTAAAAGCAAGAGTAAAAAAGTGGGTCTTCAGTTTTGATTTAAAAATCTCAATAGTGGGACTTATCTTAATATGAAACGGGAGATTATTCCAGAGTATAGGTGCAGCCACGGAGAAAGCCCGGTCACCTTTTGTAATGAGGTTTGTTGAGGGAACTGAAAGGAGTTTCTGGGTGGATGATCTGAGTAACCTAGTGGCAGGAGATTTATGTAGCAGATCAGAGATGTATGGAGGGGCTAGGCCATTGAGAGCTTTAAAAACAAAGAGCAGTGCTTTAAAATCAATTCTATATTTTACTGGTAACCAGTGCAGTTGAGCCAGCGCAGGGGTGATGTGTTCTCTTTTTTTCGTTCCAGTGATGAGTCTAGCAGCTGAGTTTTGAACCAGTTGTAGCCGGGAGATGGTGGATTGGGGTAACCCCAGATATAGGGAATTGCAATAGTCCAAACGAGAGGTGATGAAGGCATGAGTTATTGTGACTAGGTCGGTGTGTGTTAAAATGTGTTTTAGTTTGGCTATGGTTCTGAGCTGGTAAAAACTGCCCTTGACAACACTACTAACCTGTTTATTAAAATTAAGGGCTGGGTCAAAGAAGACACCTACGTTTTTGATGGGGCTGTTTGAATTTGCCTTAAGGGGGCCAAGTGTTTGAGAGAGACGAGCGGTTGAGGTTGGAGGGCCAAAAATGATTACCTCAGTCTTACTCTCATTAAGCTGGAGGTAATTAGCTGCCATCCAGCTTTTTATGTCCTCCAGGCAGTTAAAAAGATTGGTGAGTGAGCTGGTGTTTTCGGGTGTGGCTGGTACATAAAATTGTGTGTCGTCGGCATAACAGTGATAATTAATATTGTGTTTATGGAAGATGGCGCCAATGGGGAGCATGTACAAAGAGAACAGAAGAGGTCCTAAAATTGATCCTTGAGGGATGCCACATGTAATGGGGGCTGAGGATGAGGGGCAGTTTCCAATTTGTACATTAAAAGACCTGTCCTGTAAATAGGAGGCGAACCATTTTAAAACTGTACCCTTAAAACCAACCTCATCCTCCAAGCGTTTTAAAAGAGTAATGTGATCAATCGTATCAAAAGCTGCACTAAGGTCAAGGAGGATTAAAATGGCACAGGATCCGTTGTCAACTGTTAAAACAATGTCATTATAAACTTTTAGCAGTGCAGATTCTGTGCTATGTTGGATTCTGAAACCAGATTGGAATTTGTCCAAGATAGAGAAGGAGTTGAGGTATGATGAGACTAGGTCCTCTTTGACTCTTTGATGTTTCTCTGCTCTCCCCACTAGGTCCTCTTTGACTCTTTGACGTGTTTCTCTGCTCTCCCCACTAGCTCCTCTTTGACGGCGTGCTGAAGGACATGAACGCTGGAGGAGAGGTGTGTTGGCTGGAAGGAGGAGGTCACGGCCTCACAGTGAAGGGAAGGACAGAGGAATCAACCATGGAGGAAGTCAACTCACGAGTCGTCACCTGGATTGTGAAGCATACGTCCTAGTTGTACATGAATTAATGCTGTTTATACTGTTATATATTGTGTCCAATAAATAGTTGTTTCTTTTAAGCTTTTGATCATAATTATGAATGAATTCATATCATGTTCTCACAGAGACATTCTCTGCATGCAGAAACATACCTTATATTGTTGGATTGGACAAACACAGGCAACACAACTTCACATTCTTATCGCTTCCTTTGCTAAACCATCTCAACATTCCATCAACACAGAAGAGTGAATGGTTTTACCTTTGATATAGACTATGTTCTACTTGGAACATGGTTCATTTCCATAGTAACATTCTAATCCACTCGTCTTCACTCCCGTACCCAGGCCTGCATGAAGGCAGTATCAGGTTAACAGGTTAACAGGGTTTTCCTCCTTCAGAAAAACCTCAAGCTGGCCATGAAACGTTTCATAATCTCAGACGGACATTTTACTACACTTGTCAGAGTGGGAGTGTACAAATGGAACTAAATGACCCACACGGGTCAGAGTTACGGACCTGTAAGGGTTCATTTGGTTCTATTTGTACACTCTCAGAGTTACAGACCTGTAAGGGTCCATTTGGTTCCATTTGTACACTCTCAGAGTTACAGACCTGTAAGGGTCCATTTGGTTCCATTTGTACACTCTCAGAGTTACAGACCTGTAAGGGTCCATTTGGTTCCATTTGTACACTCTCAGAGTTACAGACCTGTAAGGGTCCATTTGGTTCCATTTGTACACTCTCAGAGTTACAGACCTGTAAGGGTTCATTTGGTTCCTAACAATCATTTATCTGGGGACCCCCTGGTGGTCATATTGAGAACCACTGTAGTTAGATGTGTGTCGTTGGGTGTAGTAGTTAGGTGTGTAGTTAGGTGTGTAGTTAGGTGTGTAGTTAGATGTGTGTAGTTGGGTGACAGAGGACGTCAGGATCACTGTTTAATATACAAACACTGAAAAAATATTTTATTTAGAAATGAGTAAAGTAATATTTATGCAAAATTAGACTTGGACACGCCCACAATTCATACTTTCATAATTGTATAATACATCAGGTTGAAAACAATGAGGATCAGTGGATCAGAGGTCAGAGGTCAGAGGTCAGTGGATCAGAGTTCATCCTTGGCCTGAAAAATAAAGAGAAAGATTTTATGAGAAATAACATGATCTTTAACCCATTAAGACCAGGAACGCATCTTTGTCATTTTCAGATTTATTTAGCTATAGAAAAATCATTTGTAACTCAAATCTTTGCTTCTGGGTGATTCTACAAATGTCTTCTAATCCTAATGGTTTTCTGAAAAACGTATGCTGCTATATCAGTGGTTCTCAAACTGTTTTCATGTCAAGTATCGCCCAAAATGATATCTATTTGGACCCCCATCTTAAAATATGTTGTTCCAGGGACCCCCAGAAAAATATTTGAGTTAAAAATGTTCGCTTAAAAAAAAAATATATATATTCAAAGATAATAAAAAAAAAAGAAGCAGATCTACAAGCTTGTATATCTCTGCTGTTCGGCCGGAACCAGCTAAATCCAAAATGGTAATTGTTCAGGAAATGAAAAACTAAATATCATTTTTTCAGAAAATGAAGAAAACCTTATATTTTTAAAACAAAGCAATACTGCCTCATCAAACTTGGTATTGTGACTTTCTATATTATCAGATACTTGCATGTGTCATTATATTATCACCACTTTACCCAAATCCAGTGCAAGTGGAGTTGCCATCATTGATAAGAACAGCTGGCAATGGATCTCAAAGCTCACAACACATCACAACGCATTGTGAGCTTGGAGATCAGCTATTTATGGTGAGCGCCATCCTCATATACTAAGTATAGATCAAGCTGAATTCTGTACTTAAACAACTTTTATTTTAACATGCATTGTAAACAACCATGGATCTAACTGTTACCACTGTTGTTCTTCTACAGTTGAGTGCAACAAACAATTCTGCCTCAATACTCAATCATGTATTTAACAAAAGCGATCATGGCACACCAACAATAAAAAAAATGGCATATAAATACAAAATACATTCATGAAAAATAGAATCTTTAGCTATCAAATCTGTAGCCTACTGCACTAACAATAACAACCACAGTTGAATTTACCTATCATATACCTATCAACATTTTATTATCACACTGTTGTGTGTTGTGTGTTGCGTGTGTGTGGTGGGTGTTTCTTAGTGCTTTAGATTGTCATAAAAGCTGTGAAAGTCTTTTGGCATGATCTCCTTGAGCTCTTGGAGATGTTTGAAACAAACTCCTGCACACACTCATTCTCTGTCCATTAACATTTAAAAAGAAAACACGAGCAGATGACCTTTGTGAAGACACCCTTCTCCTCTTTACTGGGGTGACATCTATCAAACCTTGCACATACATTCTCTTCTCTTCCCAGTTTATGTTCTCCCAAAAGCATTGAAAAATCTTCTCCCTGTCTGCCTCATACAGAGCAGAGCTTCTCTGAGAGCCTGAGAGGAGGGGGGAGTTGTTTGTTTTTGACGGACAGTTTGAGGGTCCAATGGAGTTAGGAGTTTTCGTCAGAGGCGCTTTTTAATACTTTTCATATGTTATTATTAAAAAAAAAATTACACAGATGTAGAGGGGGTTCAATAGCGTTGATTTATGAAAAAAAAAAAAAAACTGAAAAAGGAGTTAGCTGGTCCCGGCTGGACACTGACGAATATATTTTTGAATAGCCAAATAAATCTTAAAATGACACAGATGCGTTCCCGGTCTTCATGGATTAAGTAAAGCTTTTGCTGAATTTGATTCCACATACTGTATGGCAAAATATGTATGCTATATGTATATATATATTGTATCTGTGTGAAAATAGCATGTCAGTTTTTTTTTTGTCGTTTTTTTTTTAAATCATTAGCTACTTTTCATTTACTTTTCATTGAGCATTGATCGGCTGATATTCAGCTTTTGAAAGTTCGCTTCACTTTGGAAAGTTACGATCACTATTGTCATGTGATTTAAAAAAAAGACTTCTGCAGAGCCAAACCGCTGCTCATCAAATTATTGGCTTGAAACACAAATTCTCTCCATGGGGTGACTCATCTTTTTTTGGGGGATCAAGTCTGATCTTCCAAGAAGCATGTATGTATGTATGTATGTATGTATGTATGTATGTATGTATGTATGTATGTATGTATGTATGTATGTATGTATGTATGTATGTATGTATGTATGTATGTATGTATGTATGTATGTATGTATGTATGTATGTATGTATGTATGTATGAATGAATGACTGTATGTATGTATGTATGATGTATGTATGTATGTATGTATGTATGTATGTATGAATGACTGTATAACCATCATGTGAAAATATATTGACATCAAGCAGAGGAAAATGCTGGTAATCAATGTAATGTACATGTAGTGTTAAATCACATGTAATCAATGTAAACATGTACTAAACATGTATTAAATATATAATCAATGTAATGTACATGTACATGTACATTAAATCACATGTATGAACTCTCCAGAGACTCCTTAC